>NW_027457101.1:107500-180000 GCF_040206685.1 Ascaphus truei | reverse complement strand
AGAGAGAGAGAGGGTGACAGAAAGAGAGAGGGTGACAGAGAGAGAGAGGGACACAGAGAGAGAGAGGGTGACAGAGATAGAGAGAGAGGGTGACAGAGAGAGAGAGAGAGAGAGAGAGAGAGAGAGAGAGAGGGGCGGGGGACAGAGAGAGAGAGAGGGACAGAGAGAGAGAGGGTGACAAAGAGAGAAAGGGTGACAGAGAGAGAGGGGGGGTGACAGAGAGAGAGAGGGTGACAGAGAGAGAGAGTGACAGAGAGAGAGAGATGGTGACAGAGAGAGAGAGAGGGTGACAGAGAGAGAGAGGGTGACAGAGAGAGAGAGGGTGACAGAGAGAGGGGACAGAGTGAGAGAGGGACATAGAGAGAGAGAGGGAGAGGGTGACAGAGAGAGAGAGAAAGAGAGGGTGACAGAGAGAGGGACAGAGAGAGAGAGGGTGACAGAGAGAGAGAGGGTGACAGAGAGAGAGAGGGGGGGGACAGAGAGAGGGACAGAGAGAGAGAGGGTGACAGAGAGAGGGACAGAGAGAGGGACAGAGAGAGGGACAGAGAGAAAGAGAGATAGGGACAGAGAGAGAGAGGGTGACAGAGAGAGAGAGAGGGTGACAGAGAGAGAGAAGAGGGTGACAGAGAGAGAGAGAGGGACAGAGAGAGGGTGACAGAGAGAGAGGGTGACAGAGAGAGAGTGACAGAGAGAGAGCGGGTGACAGAGAGAGAGAGAGAGAGAGAGAGAGAGAGAGAGAGGGTGACAGAGAGAGAGAGAGGGTGACAGAGAAGGTGACGGAGAGAGAGAGGGACAGAGAGAGAGACGAGAGAGGGACAGAGAGAGGGACAGACAGAGAGAGAGAGAGGGTGACAGAGAGAGAGAAAGAGAGGGTGACAGAGAGAGAGAGAGAGAGAGAGAGGGTGACAGAAAGAGAGAGGGTGACAGAGAGAGAGAGGGACACAGAGAGAGAGAGGGTGACAGAGATAGAGAGAGAGGGTGACAGAGAGAGAGAGAGAGAGAGAGAGAGAGAGAGAGAGAGAGAGAGGGGGGGGGGGACATAGAGAGAGAGAGGGACAGAGAGAGAGAGGGTGACAAAGAGAGAAAGGGTGACAGAGAGAGAGAGGGGGTGACAGAGAGAGAGAGGGTGACAGAGAGAGAGAGAGAGAGAGAGAGAGAGAGAGAGAGAGAGAGAGATGGTGACAGAGAGAGAGAGGGTGACAGAGAGAGAGAGAGAGGATGGCAGAAAGAGAGAGTGACACAGAGAGAGAGGGTGACAGAGAGAGGGTGACACAGAGAGAGAGGGTGACAGAGAGTGAGTGAGAGAGATAGAGACAGAGAGAGACAGAGAGAGTGAGACAGAGAGAGTGAGACGGAGAGAGAGAGTGAGACAGAGAGAGAGCGAGACAGGAGAGAGAGTGAGACAGAGAGAGAGACAGAGAGAGACAGAGAGAGTGAGACAGAGAGAGAGAGAGTGAGACATTGAGAGAGAGAGTGAGAGACAGAGACAGAGACGGACAGAGCGAGACAGAGTGACAGAGAGAGAGTGACAGAGAGAGAGAGACACACACACACACACACAGAGTGGGTGACAGAGAGAGAGGGAGAGAGACAAGGACAGAGAGAGAGGAACAGAGAGAGAGTGACAGAGAGAGAGGGACAGAGAGAGAGGGACAGAGAGAGAGGGACAGAGAGAGTGACAGAGAGAGAGACAGAGAGAGAGAGAGAGTGAGACAGGAGAGAGAGAGAGTGAGACAGAGAGAGACAGTGAGACCAGAGAGAGAGTGAGACAGAGAGTGAGTGAACAGAGAGTGTGTGAGACAGAGAGAGAGAGAGAGAGAGAGAGAGAGAGAGAGAGAGAGAGAGTGACACACACACACAGAGTGGGTGACAGAGAGAGAGAGACAGACAGAGAGAGAGAGAGAGAGAGACAGACAGACAGACAGACAGAGAGAGGAACAGAGAGAGAGAGTGACAGAGTGACAGAGAGAGAGAGACAGAGTGACAGAGAGAGAGAGAGAGAGAGAGAGAGACAGAGTGACAGAGAGAGAGAGACAGAGTGACAGAGAGAGAGAGACAGAGAGAGAGAGACAGAGTGGGAGACACAGAGTGGGAGACACAGAGTGGGAGACACAGAGAGAGAGAGACAGAGTGACAGAGAGAGAGAGAGAGAGAGAGAGAGAGAGACAGAGTGACAGAGAGAGAGAGACAGAGTGACAGAGAGACAGAGAGAGAGAGACAGAGAGAGAGAGACAGAGTGGGAGACACAGAGTGGGAGACACAGAGTGGGAGACACAGAGTGGGAGACACAGAGTGGGAGAGAGAGAGAGGGTGGTATTCCAGAAAAAATGTAAAAAACATCCAACCATATCGCAATTCACACTGGACGACAATGCACTGGAACAGACAGCGAGCTACACATACCTCGGTCTAACAATCAGCTCATAAGGGAAATTCAACCTGTGCTGAAGGAGAAGGCCCGCAGAGCATTCTATAAAATAAGGAAGCAGCTGTACCACCTCAAACCACACAGACACCACTGTAAGCCCCCGTGCCCATCTCCCGCACCAAGGGGACCTTGGGGAGGGGAGCGCCAGGACAGGAGGCAAAGGTACAACCCCCCTCTCCCCTCGGCGGGTGCACCCCCGCTTCCAACTCCTATCACCCCGGGCGAGCAGCCGGGGCAGAGGGGGACACACACACACCACCCACCGTGTGCTCTGTAGAAAGAAGCGGAAGTCCTGCCCCCGGCATCCTCTGACCTGCAGCCAATCCCCTGCGGCCTGGCCGGCGTTCTAAGCCCCGCCCCTCGGCATCCTCATTTATTCAACATAGAAAAAAACTTACCTGCTCCTGCATCCTCCTCACCGCCGCCGCCTCACCGCATACCGGGACCATGGCCAAAACCTGGGACATTTCCGGGAGGGACCGGCAACCGGGACAGGACACAAAAAAAACGGGTCTGTCCCGGCAAAACCGGGACATCTGGTCACCCTACTGTATGTTTTGCCTTCAAATACTTTCTGGCCAAGCTACCCATCTATCTGAACAAGCTCCTCACCCCTACCACACGCAGCACTTATCACCTGAGATCTGACTCCAAAAGACTGTTCATGGTCCCAAGGTTCAGCAAAGTATCCGGCCACTCCTCCTTTTCTTACCGTGCACCCCAAAACTGGAACAACCTACCGGAGACTCTCACATCCACCACCAGTTTAAGTTCTTCCAAAACTAAAGCTGTCTCACATTTAATCTGGTCTGTAACTGTTTCATACGCCTATAATATATACTATCTTTAACTGTGCATGCAATGTCTTGTATATAATGTATACCTTGTTCACTTATGTAACTGTATTTGTAACCATGTATTATTTGTCATCTTAACTTTATGCCCAGGACATACTTGAAAACGAGAGGTAACTCTCAATGTATTACTGCCTGGTAAAACATTTTATTTATAAAAAAAAATATATATATATATATATATATATATATAAAGGGTTAATATGTGCAGCTTAGGCTGCGAACCCGCTGCGGCCGGCGGGGCGCGCGGCCGCGAACCACCAGACCCCTGTCCGAATGGTCCCTGCCCCCGCTGCCTCCTTCCGGCAGGGCTGACTACGTACTGTGACGCGTCAGCCGGCCGATGCTGCAAGAATCTTGTTTATTTCGGCGCTGACGCGTCACGTGGTACGCGAGTCAGCCAATGGGGAAGAGGGGAGGGAAGGAGCTAGATGGGTGGCGCCTTGGGCGGGGAGCAGGGAAGGAGCTGCGGGTTAAAGTGTGTGAGTGTGTATGTATGTGTGTGTATATGTGAGTGTGTATGTATGTGTGTGTGTATGTGTGTGTATATGTGAGTGTGTATGTATGTGTGTGTGTATGTGTGTGTATATGTGAGTGTGTATGTATGTGTGTGTATGTATGTGTGTGGGGGGGGTGGACGGCACCACGACTAGATCCCCACCCCCCTCCCTCCCACTCCCGCTCCCTACAGACCGCATATTGCGGTCTGTGTCTGTCAGCGCCCCGCCTGTCTGCAGTGCGGGCGCGCTGACTGAGGGAGCGGGGCCTTAGCCTAAGAGGAGAGAAGGGAGAGGGGGATATGAGAGACGCTGTCACATATATAAAGGGTTAATATGTGCAGCTTAGAGGGGAGAAGGGAGAGGGGGATATGAGAGACACTGTCACGTATATAAAGGGTTAATATGTGCAGCTTAGAGGGGAGAAGGGAGAGGGGGATATGAGAGACACTGTCACGTATATAAAGGGTTAATATGTGCAGCTTAGAGGGGAGAAGGGAGAGGGGGATATGATAGAAACTGTCACATATATAAAGGGTTAATATGTGCAGCTTAGAGGGGAGAAGGGAGAGGGGGATATGAGAGACACTGTCACGTATATAAAGGGTTAATATGTGCAGCTTAGAGGGGAGAAGGGAGAGGGGGATATGATAGAAACTGTCACATATATAAAGGGTTAATATGTGCAGCTTAGAGGGGAGAAGGGAGAGGGGGATATGTGAGACACTATCACATATATAAAGGGTTAATATGTGCAGCTGAGAGGGGGATATGTGAGAAAGTGTCACGTATATAAAGGGTTAATATGTGCAGGAGTGAAGCATATATCAGAGAGAGAGAAGAGCTGGAATAAGAGGGTGGGAGGGTGGGAGGCTCGGGGGAGATGTGAGGTACGATTTCTTCATGGACAGGCTGGTGGATTCAGGGAACAGTCGCCCAGCGGAGGTGGTACACGCATATGGACATCTGGCCTGTCTCCACCGGCGTTCATTTATTCATTTAGCAGTTACTGCAGAAGGGTAAGGATAAGGGTTAGGGTTAGGGTAAAGGGTCAGATGTTTAGGGTAAGGGGTTAGGTTATTAGGGTAAGGGGTTTAGGTTTTTAGGGTAAGGGGGTTAGGTTTTTAGGGTAAGGGGTTTTAGGGTAAGGGGTTTAGGTTTTTAGGGTAAGGGGGTTAGGTTTTATGGGTAAGGGGTTTTAGGGTAAGGGGTTTAGGTTTTTAGGGTAAGGGGGTTAGGTTTTATGGGTAAAGGGGTTAGGTTTTATGGGTAATGGGGTTAGGTTTTAGGGTAAGGGTGTTAGGTTTTTAGGGTAAGGGGTTTAGGTTCTTAGGGTAAGGGGTTTTAGGGTAAGGGGGTCAGAATTTTAGGGTAATGGTTTTTAGGGTAAGGGGGTCCGGTTTTTAGGGTAAGGGTTTTTAGGGTAAGGGGTTTTAGTGTAAGGGATTTTAGAGTAAGGGGGTCCGGTTTTTAGGGTAAGGGTTTTTAGGGTAAGGGTGTTAGGTTTTTAGGGTAAGGGGGTTAGGTTTTTAGGGTAGGAGGTAGCGCTAGTAAAAGGGGTTAAGATTAGGGGTTTTAGGGTAAGGAGTAGGGTGAGGGGCTTGCCCTGGGCGTCATGCAATAAGTAAAATTCTTGAGTCCACCAAGCGGACATAGTGAAAAGTGTTTAGAAACTGGATGTGATAAATCACATTTGTTGATTAATCTGACATGTTCAGAAATTCTAACATATAATGATCTTATTGTTCTACCTACATACCTATATTTGCATCCACAGGTTATCACGTATACCACATGAGTGGTTGATAAATGTATTAATCCTGTATTTACAGTTAGGGAACAATGTACGAATTCTTTTAATAGGAGAAGCATATTTACAATAATTACAAAAGCCACATTTAAAAAATCACTTTGGTATATTTCTAAGTTTTGAGTCTTTAGATTGAAACATACTCTTAGATACAGATGTAGCTAGTGTATTGGCCTTTCTGAAAGCGAATCTTGGACCGGAATTGGTATATTTTTCCAGATCTGTGTCCATTTTAAGTATACTCCAGTGTATCAAAACTGAGGGTATGGGGTTTTGGTTCTGGTTTTGAATAAAGTTTTTGGTGGTCTTTGTTTTGTTATGAATAGCAAGCACTAACAGGGATAATGGCTTGCTGGGAAAACACATTTATTTGATTATCAATGTTACAGACCACTACTCTGATCAATAGTGGTCAGAAGTTTCAATATTTAAATACATTTTTAAGCAAGCTCCATGATTGCCTTCTATTCATAGCATTGCTGTGTGTTGAAACACCAGAGCACCCGTACATTTTAGCTCAATATATGGGATTTAATCTATATATATATACTTATATACATATACATATATGATGTGTTGGGATGTAACACAGACAGAAATCTATTTCTAGGTAGTTTTCAACACAAAGTGGCAACTGGCATATAAAACTTGTGCAGTCCATCACCTGCTTTCATGTCCACCTATGAACACAATGACAAATATAGATGTACCACAGCTTTCCGAACTGGATCTTTAAAAATAAAAACATAAAAATTGCCTGTTCCTACTGTGGTATTTTGTGGTAATATTATGGTGTGGTATTCTGAGACGTCTGGTATATTGAGGTATCTGGAGGAGCACTCAGGTCAGCTATATCTGTAAATCAAGTGACAGATTCTGCCCTCGTTTTGTGGCTTTGTATTTTTTGGGGCCTTTGTATTACTGTAGAGTAGTGGTTTCCAACCTTTTTTTGGTTAAGGAACCATATGTGAAATTCTGAGGGACCCCAACCCTCTCTAACAACAAGTCTAAGATGAGATGCATTGTAATATACCCCAACCCTATCTATAGTGCGTCTGAGATCAGATGAAGTGTGAGGAACCCCAATCCTCTCTAATAGCGCTTCTGAGATCAGATGCATTGTAAGGAGCCCCAACCCTCTCTAATAGCGCGTCTGAGATCAGATGCATTGTAAGGAACCCCAACCCTCTCCAAGAGCGCGTCTGAGATAAGTTGCATTGTACAGTAAATTCTTCTGTATTAAGAACAATTTTAAAATGACCTGAATATTACAGCGAACCCTTTAGGGATGCCCGGGGAATCCTAGGGTTCCTAGGATCCGTGGTTGAAAAACACTGCTGTAGACAATAATTTAAGGATATGGCTGAAAGTAGTCGAACATTACACCCCACGGTGTAGAATTGGTCCAATAGTTATTGACCTAAACTTAGGGCAAGGAAAAAGCATGCCTTATACATAACTAATCCTACTGTACTGTATACACTAAGGTTCCTGTGTCTTTTTTTACTATCCCATAGATCCCATAGACGTTTGCCGCTTTGACATTTATGTATACAGTACATGTGTTCTTTTCTATACATTACTGTTCAAATCATTTAAGATTTTGAATTACAAGCCAGATATGAAAGTAAATACAATAAAACAAATATGTGTGTATGTATCTATAATAAATCAGTTTTGACATTTATAAAAAAAAATATTATCCAATAAAGGCCAGGTACCTAACCCCCCTGGGTGTTGTCTACCTCCGTCCCTCCCCCCCCGCCCCCCCACCCCATCCGTCTTCTTTCTCCCATCCAATGATAGGAGTCATGTTATCTGTTCTGTACCCCATAAAACATTGTGAAAGTAAACAGTTCAGAAATATAGATATTATCCATTTCTTTTTGGGTATGTAAAGGTCACATTGCTTCCTACCTGCCATGATAAAGAGTTAAGGTGGAGATAATTAGTCTCTCCGTACAGCGCCACACTTTTCCTATCTCTGAGATGTCCACAAAACTAACGGTTTCTTTCGGGAACTAATTCAAGTCACGCACAAACAAGTTCACATTTGTGTATTTATCTCAGTCTCTAAGGCGATTCCATGATGTCATTACAGAACACTGCTGCTGGCATCTCCTAGGACGCTCAATGATACTGTCTCGTGATGTCATAATAGAGAAATCAGCTACTGTTGACATTTAATTTCAAGTGGTTGAGAAGTGGTTAACTTGAGTAGCAGTCATAAAAATCACAGCTGCTGTGATACATTGTATTACATACATTGGGTGACACAAGTACACATATGGACAGTGCCACTGACAGCAGTGGGATCAACATACTGTATCACTGGGTTCAAATGCATTGACTTCATGGCAAGATAAAGTATCACAGATTATAATGAGATGTATCACAGTCTGCGTCTCTGCCCCAGCATGCACCTTGGGGAGAGTCAGTAGGAGGAGTTGGGGAGAAGTTACATGGCACACAGATTATAATGAGATGTATCACAGTCTGCGTCTCTGCCCCAGCTTGCACCTTGGGGAGAGTCAGTAGGAGGAGTTGGGGGGAGTTACATGGTGCACAGATTATAATCAGATGTATCACATTCTGCGTCTCTGCCCCAATTTGCACCCTGGGGAGAGTGAGTAGGATGAGTTGGGGGCAGTTACATGGTGCACAGATTAAAATGAGATGTATCACACGTTGCATTTCTCTGATACTTGTTTTTAACCTTTTATTTGCCCAAAACAATCCTCCATATCTGAAGTGCCATAAGTCTAACATACCGCGTCAGAAGTAAGAAACTGTTCTTACAGTATATATGCTGCGGCTCTGCTCCAAAAAATAGAGCCATGCGTCTAAACACAACTACTCTATGTTGCTGCATAGACCTTTTATGTCTAATTCCAGCACTGGGGAAGTGTTCAACTCCATTCAAGGGCAGTCTAAACTAAACTACTACTTTGGTACAGCCCTGCACTTTGCTTTAATGCTTCAGCCATACGCATTATGGGCTTTGAATGGGTCCCCCTGCTTATTTGTGGGGGGATAGAGATGAGTCTTTTACAATGAGAGTGCTACTGGATCTATGTTCTATATACAGTGACACCTCGCGGCCTTAATTACACTTTATTTTGGGATGTTTTTTGTCAGTACACTAAAACCTCCTCTTGGATAGACACAGGGGGATATTCTAGTAGCTGGGAGTTGTGCAAAAGCGTGCAGAAAGAGCCTTATCCGATTGGATTTCTAGAACAGAGGTGCGCAAACTGGGGGGCGCGACCCCCATGGGGGGCGCGAGACGGCCGGCTGGGGGGCGTGGGGTTTACAGAGGCCCCGCGCGCTTCCCGAAGGCACTTAAATTAAGTGCTGGGGGAGCTGCAGGGCCTCTGTAAACCTTCACTTACCTAGGCTCCGGCGGCTTCCTTCCTGCGTCGCCATGGCAACGCGGCATCAAAATGACGCTGTGAGGTCATGTGACGTCACGTTACTAGGGCAACGTGACGTCATGACGCCGGAGCACAGGTGAGTGGGGGTTCTGCTTTAGATATTGTGAAGCGGGGGCATCCAGACACTGATTAAGGGGTGCAGGAAACTAGTCATTCACACCAGGCTTTTATTTCTAGATCGACATTTACACAGACACACACACACACACGTAACAAGGGCTAATTGTAGTATAATGTAATACAATAAATATATTTGTCATTTAAATGGATTTTATTCATATGTTTTATTTTAAAGCGGGGTTGGGGGCGGGGTTGGGGGCGGGGTTGGGGGCGGGACTAGGGGCGGGGTTGGGGGGCGGGACTAGGTGGCAAGTAGATTTTTTGGTTGGGCGAGTAGATTTTTGGGGGATTTGTCGAACACTGTATATATTTATATAGATATTAGTATGTACCATTGACTTTTATACACCAAGTGCAATCCATTTCTGTGCGCTAAACAGCATTTTGGGGCTGGGCGCAGATGGAGAAATTTGTACTTAGTACACGAGTGCAATTGAAGTTTGACATGCGCCGAAACCCTGCACCCCTCCCCCCGCTCAGTTCGCGATGCTTAGTATATTGGCCTCAGTAGGTCTCTCCCTTCCACTTCAAAGTAACGTATTGACAACCAAAGGGGACCTGCTACAGTTGTTTTTGGTGATTTCATCAGTCCCACTTGGCAAATAGTATATTCGAGATTCAAAAAAAGAGAAAGCGCTCGTTAAAGTAACACATTCTTTGATATTTTTAATCGAAAACAATGATATTCTTCCAGTGTATTAGTCAAGCACCTTACAGTTCACAAATACACACTAGAGAGGGTTGGAGTTCCATACAATGCATTGATCAAAAACATTGTAAGGAGCCCCAACCCTCTCTAACAGCGCGTCTGAAATCTGCATTGTAAGGAATCCCAACTTTCTCTAATAGCGCGTCTGAGATCAGATGCATTCAAAGGAGCCCCAACCCTCTCTAATAGCGCGTCTGATGCATTGCACTCACCACGAACAAGACGGACCCCCAGTACTGAGGTGGGAAAGTAGAAACAGCGCACCCACAGCAGTGGAGGCACGCCTGGATTGTCAGCGTAGCCGGGTCGGGGTTGGAGAGAGAGGGTAGTCCAGATACTTGCCGCGGTCATGGGGAGGAGCCAGTAACGGTAGATGTCCGTTGTGCCGAGGTCGAGGGTTGGAGCTGGTGGGTTAAAAGAATGTCCTATATTCGTGGTCAGGGATGGAGAGATGCAGGTAGTCGAGGGCAAGCTGGGGTCGTTATACAGAGAGTGTCCAAGAGTCTAGCCGGGTCGGTACACATGAGGTCAAACTGAAAGCAAGAGAGGCAAGGCACAAGGCAAGGCAAAGCAGGAATGTAGGAACACAAGGCTACTATGGTCTATGCTCAGCAATGTGTAACTGAGCAAGCAGAGATTAAATAGGAGGACTGGAGCAATGAAAGTGAGAGGCGGAACGGAGGTGTGGCCCCCGCGGGAGCTGTGATTGGACGCAGAGCGCAGGAGACTGGTGGGCATTGTTACGGGTGTTGTGTCGCAGCTGGGGAGTGGTGCACGATCGTCCCGTGAGCGCGCCGCGCGTGAGTGACACGTGACGCGAATGGGGGGTGGGACCAAGCTCCATAGAGATGTTTGAAAACCTCTGTGTGCGCGCGCGTTTTGTTGCCGGTCATTTGATTAGATGAGTTATTAAAAGCAAATTGTGTAGTTGCTGTACCCTCTCTCCAGTTCATTTATTTTTTCGTTCCGGTTGTGCATCGCACATTTTTCACTTTGTACTATCTACCTAGCGAACAACACACCAAAAGGTGCCCTGCAGCAACCCACAGGAGCAGGATTGAACTGATGCACCCTTTGTTAACCGTGAGTCTCCACTTTGTTATTATTGAGGATAGAGTCTATGATATTGGCCGACTAGCAAGTCTACAGTTATTGATTTAAAAAGTTAACTAGGTGCCATTCCATGTGAACATTTACAGCTGATTTGTGATAGCTCAATAACAGAGCAGAACCAGCTAGGCGCCATCTTTTCTACATGTATATACTGTAAACCCCTAGACTGATCATTTACACCATTTAGAAGTGGAGTTGGTAAGGATACCTTTCTATTTATGAGACAAAGGATTGGACATTACTGTAGTGTTTTTCATTTAAACAAACAGGGCCCCAAATCTACTGTTGGGATTGTTTTTTGGAGCCCCAGATTTGGTCTTTGGACTTGTTTTTGTCATAGTTTATAGACTGCTTGCTCACTGGATTGATTGTACTTAATATGTCATACCAAAATATTACACAACATATGAATTTATAGTCACAAATACATTTTGCGAGAGTGTACGCAACAGCTCTACTCTGGGGCCCATGATGTTCACTTTTAAATGTCACATCTTCTTTAATATACACTAACGCAACATAGAGCGCTCCCAGATGGTATCGAATTGGTCTAACTGCATCAATACGAGACTCCCAACGTGTTTCACAAACTCTCTTTAGTGTTAAAATGGGTAAGGATTTTAAAAGAATGATCTATCTGTTGGTGGACCTGGGGAAGAAATTATACAACGGTTGAATTAAGCCCCAAAATTAAATGGCACCTATATTGGGTTTGGCAGTGTTGTTAACCACTAGGTTCAAATAATGAGAACTACATGGTACATACTGTAAAACGCACGTGGGTTCATGTTCAACATGTCTTTGAACTCCATTATGCTTTCCCCGCATATTTGCAGCATTGTCATAGCTTTGGCCCTGCATATTTTCTACATTTATATTGAGATCCAATAGTTCCTTTATTATCCAATCACTTAAGATAATGTCATTTCTGCCAAAAAATAAAATGGAAGCCATCACATGGTACATCCACCAATTAGATTGGTGGATATATCATTTGTCAGTCAAATGTGATGTCACAGGCCTTATATAAGGTCTGTCATGTCTTATTTGACCCTAAGAAGCCGTCCGATCAACATCTCCCGGACCTGTGAAGAAGAAAAAACTACTCACCCGGGCCTACTCTTCAAGCAACTGAGGATCATGGACCCACCCTCCCCATGTCTTTCTTTCACCCCTCCTCCCCATGTCTCTTTCATCCCCCCATGTCTCTCTATCGCCTCCCTCCTCATGTCTCTCTATCGCCTCCCTCCCCATGTCTCTTTCACCCCTCTCCCCATGTCTCTTTTTCACGCCCCACCCCATGGCTCTCTTTCACCCCCCTCTCTATGTCTCTTGCACCCCCTCCCCGTGTTTCTCTATCATCCCCCCCCCCTCCAAATGTCTCTCTATCACCCCCCCCTCTAAATGTCTCTCGATCACCTCCCCATGTCTCTTTCACCCTCCCCTCTCAATGTCTCTTTCAACCCCTATCAACATGTCTCTTCACCCCTGCTCCCATGTCTCTTCACCCCTGCTCCCCATGTCTCTTTACCCCTGCTCCCATGTCTCTTTACCGCCGCTCCCCATGACTCTTTCACCCACTCCCCATGTCTCTTTCACCTGCTCCCCATGTCTCTTTCACCCCTCCCCATGTCTCTCTTTTAAACCCATTCCCATGTCTCTATTTCACCCCCCTCCCTATGTCTCTCTTTCACCCTCCTCCCCTCGCCATGTCTCTTTCACCCCCCTCCCCTCGCCATGTCTCTCCTTCAGCCCCCTCCCCTCGCCATGACTCTCACCCCTCCACCTTCCTTCCACATGTCATAAACTCACACACACACTCACACTTAACAATTCTTGGTATATCTATAGAGGGTATTACTGTGCATCTGTATTATTTTTTAGTATAATGCTACTAGTAGTAGTACTTTTATTTTAAACAACTCTGAATTAAAATTTTAATGTATCAATCATTTTTTGTTTCTATAGCAACCATTTACAAAGTCACATCCCCTTCCTCTTTTGAAACAGGCTCTGGCAACCTTCCCCCCCCCACTTTTTTGAACACTGCCCTCTCCCTAGCTGTGCAAAACTCAATTGTATCCAGTGAATGCCTGGTAACATGATCACCCCAGAGAACTTTGCAAATGGGGAGGAGTCACAGACCTCCAAACAATTTAAATCTGCGCACACAAACCCATGTAAACTCAACCCCAGACCCACCTCACCATTTATATTTGTCTTAAGGAGTGCTACTGGGTATGTGACATTGTACAGTATAAACACAAGGAAGGGAAGCCCAATGCAACATGATCCTCCGCCGACTTAAATTTAACATGTCAAAAACAGAACTCCTTATATTTCATGCCAAACCTGGCCCTACTACCACCTTCCACATTACTGTTGGAAGAACTACTATACATGAAGTAGCCCAAGCACGCTGCCCTGGGGGTCACAGACTCCTCTCTCACATTCAAAAGGTAGCTAAACCTGTCATTTTTTCCTCCGCAATATTTCAAAGATACGCCCTTCCACTGTTGCTCGACAGCTAAAACTCTGACACAGACCCTCATTCTCTACCATCTCAAATACTGGAACCTTCTGCTGTCCGGTCTTACTGCTTCTCACCTGTCTCCCCTACAATCTATCCTACACGCTGCTGCCAGAATCACTCTACTCTTTCCTAAATCTGTCTCAGCGTCTCCCCTGCTGAAATCCCTCTCCTGGCTTCCTATCAAATCCCATATCTCACACTCAATTCTCCTCCTCACTTTTAAAGCTTTACACTCTTCTGCCCCTCCTTACAGCTCAGCTCTAATTTCTCGCTATGCACCATCCCGACTCTTGCGATCCGCCCAATGATGTCTTCTATCTACCCCTTTTGTATCTAAAGCCCTCTCTCGCCTTAAACCTTTCTCACTGACTGCCCCTCACCTCTGGAATGCCCTTCCCCTCAATACCCGACTAGCACCCTCTCTATCCACCTTTAAGACCCACATTCTAACACATCTGCTTAAAGAAGCATGTGAGTAGCTCCGTGGCTGATACTATAGACCGCATACAAAAATCTTGGCCCATTGCAGACGCACTTTCCAGAACGCCCTTCTACTGTCTCTGTATGTTCTACCCACCAATTAGATTGTAAGCTCTTCGGAGCAGGGACTCCTTTTCCTAAATGTTACTTTTATGTCTGAAGCACTTATTCCCATGATCTGTTATTTGTATTATTTATATGATTGTCACGTGTATTACTGCGGTGAAGCGCTTTCTACATAAATGGCGCTATATAAATAAAGACATACAGTACATACATACAACATCCAACATGACAAAGCATATAGTTAAATATTTATCTGTTTCTCTCTCATATGTGGGGTCTGACTTACTTCTCTCTCTCTCTCTCTCTCTCTCTCTCTCTCTCTCTCTCTCTCTCTCTCTCTCTCTCTCTCTCTCTCTCTCTCTCTCTCTCTCTCTCTCTCTCTCTCTCTCTCTCTCTCTCTCTCTCTCTCTCTCTCTCGTATCATCAAGAGGGTAATCTAAAGTTAATTTGCAGAATTTCAATAACCCTTGGCATTTGTAAATAATTTCTTTAGCAAATAAAGAGTTCAATTAAAAATAGATACATTTTATTGAAGAGTTTTAAATATATTCTTAGTAAAATATGTTACAAACTGACTTATAAATATAAATCTTATTTATAGATAGTCACAGAGCTTGGCATCAGTTACAGATTAGTCAGGGTTTTTTTTTTTTGTTTTGTTTTTTAGGGCCTAAGTAGCTCATGGGGGAAATAAGTCTGGATGGTGGGTATCCGTAACGTTTAGAGATGTTATGATCCTCCTGCCTCTGAACAAAGCACTGTAGCCTCCCATTGGAGGTATGTTGACAGGCTTACTCCCTCTCCAGTTGTGCTTTCCTTTTCATACTGTAGCCTCTCTCTCCTCTCTCTGTTCTGGTGGAATAGGTATGGAGACCTCAAGCTCTTGGAGAGGCTGTTGACAGAAGGATGGAGTGAAGTTGTCCACTCTACTGGGTACATTGACAGGAAGCTGCAGGTTAGAAAGCTGGTGCTGCAGTTTAGAAAGCTGGTGCTTCTGGTTGAAATGAGCTTGAATGGGGATAGTGGTTTGGCTGACCTTTTTAATATATGTCACTGCAGCTTTCCGTTCTATGGATATCACTGGGAAGTGTTTGGGATTCTCTATAACTGAAGCTTTGTTTTCCCCACGTTGTTTGATTTCACTGGTTTTAATGCCAGGAGCTGGAATGGGGATAGTGGTTTGGCTGACCTTTTCAATGCATCTTACTGCAGCTTCCTATCCTATGGATATCACTGGGAAGTGTTTGGGATTCTCTATAACTGAAGCTTTGTTTTCCCCATGTTGTTTGATTTCACTGGTTTTAATGTCAGGTCTTGTGTACTCATGTATTTTAAATAGCCTAGGCCTGGCATTAATACCAACTCCTTTAATTACAGAAATACTGTCCTGTTTTTTGGCCATGAACCTTTTAATCGCATCAGTAAGAGACCACTGAACATGAGAAGCAGAAGTCTGGCTTTGGCGTCCTTACATTGGTCCAAGCTTATTTCCAAGTGTAATGGATCCTGCGGGTGCCCCTGGACCTGTGGGACCTGTTTTTTACCCAATGGGTGAAATACTTGAACAGAGTTAATTATTTGGAGGCTGAGGTTGCTGTGATGGGCTTTCACCTTTCCTTGTTCAGAAGGTTCCAATGACTTCTTGCCCTTCCCAAGGACTTCTGAATTCACTCCAGGCTGATTAGCACTTTTTCTTTTGAGAGCTTTGGGGTTATTATCAGTACCACAAGCCAGCGCTTGCTCAAAACTGAAAACGCTGGTCTGGTTCTTTGTTTTCTTCACTAGCTGCTTGATATTGCTGTTCTGTTTACATTTGATCCCCATCTCCTGAGGCGTCTTTCGCTCAGGACTATGAGTAACTGCAGGAGTTTTTGCATATTTACGTTTGATCCCCATCTCCTGAGGTGTCTTCCGCTCAGGACAATGAGTAACTGCAGGAGTCTTTGCATTTTTAAGTTTGATCCCCATCTCCTGAGGTGTCTTCCGCTCAGGACTATGAGTAACTTCAGGAGTTTTTGCATCTTTACATTTGATCCCGATCTCCTGAGGTGTCTTCCGCTCAGGACTATGAGTAACTGCAGGAGTTTTTGCATATTTACGTTTGATCCCCATCTCCTGAGGTGTCTTCCGCTCAGGACAATGAGTAACTGCAGGAGTCTTTGCATCTTTACGTTTGATCCCTATCTCCTGAGGTGTCTTCCGCTCAGGACTATGAGTAACTGCAGGAGTTTTTGCATATTTACGTTTGATCCCCATCTCCTGAGGTGTCTTCCGCTCAGGACTATGAGTAACTGCAGGAGTTTTTGCATATTTACGTTTGATCCCCATCTCCTGAGGTGTCTTCCGCTCAGGACTATGAGTAACTGCAGGAGTCTTTGCATCTTTACGTTTGATCCCTATCTCCTGAGTTTTCTTCAGTTTAGGATTAATATGAGTAACAGCAGGTGTCTTTGCATCCATTGTACCTTCGCGGCTTTGCTGCATCTTTTCAGATACCTTATTGGAAATGTGGGCACCTGAGAGACAAACACGTTTCATCTTTTTTAACAGAACAGCCTCGTCACCAGATTGTGGGCCATGGGGTGACTTCCCTGGTATAGGAGCAGAAGAATGATTTACTGGCTTTGACATTGGTTTTACCTTCTTTTGCAGTGCAGTTTGAGGGACTTGATCCTTTGCAGCTGAATAAAGGATCTTTTTCTTCTTTGTTTCCACTGTGGAGCACTTTGGTACTCCCTCAGACTTTGACGGACATTCAGTCTTCACTGAACTCAGCACTTATTACGAACCTTCTGAGCAATATGTGAGGGGGCCTTCACCTCTGAAGATCTCTTCTCCATATCTTTTAACCCACCCCTTTTCCACACTGGCACACATAACTCTTTGTTGCTTTGCACATCAATATGTAACTTTGAGAGGTGGCTCAGCTTCCGAGCTGGTTGAGTTGGGTACATTAGAGGTGGTTCACTTTTTTCATTAGCAGCAAGCTGAACTGCTCCTTGTATAATTAAACTGGCCTGGGAAATATGTTGGGCTCCAAGCGAGGTCTGACACACTGTAACAAAATCAAAAAGGAGAAATAATCAATTATCATAAATACCAACACATTGTACATAATAACACAAAGGAAGAAAAGCAAACACATGCTTAATCCCTTCAGTATTGGCGAGGACTACATACTGTAGAGTTCTATATATTTGTAACACTACAGTGGCGAATGACCGTAATTAAAGATCTTTATAACAGGTAATGGTATTGGTCAAAGAGAAGATTTTGAACAATGATTAGTAAAGATTCTCCATATCTCACCTTGTAAGGTCTGCAACACAATGCAGTGGGGAAAGGGAATTAAGCTAATTACACATGGAAATCAGTGCAAAGAACTACTGTACACAATGCAAAATTATGAGAGATATCCATGTTTTATCACAATAATGATGGTGGAGTGATGAAGACGAAGAGAAGTAGGTTTTATTGGTGGGGATATCATTAGTGATAAAGAGGGCAGATTATGATAAAAGGCCAACAAGAGGTTCACAAGTCCCTGTGTGTTATTTGTCAATGGGAAAACCAATACACTACAGTAGATACTCAGTTTTGCATATTATCAATTTATGTAACAAAGCGGCATTCAACTTAAGGAACATCCAAAAACGTTTAGCTGCAATAGCAACAACTGGGGGAAATGCTATGATTTGAGCATTTAGATCTCTCCTTTTTTGCCCCTTGTGCTCCCCCAACTGAACCTGGTTTGCCTTACCCACCTTACACTCCTCCTACTTTTACGTTTTCGGCTATACTGGTTGCTTGGGAATCAGGGGCTGCCGAATAATGAGCCAGTGGATAGGACGGTCTTGGGCTTTTCCCCCTGGGGCAGGTTATTGGCAGCCCAGTGGGTGTCTGTAAGAAGGAGCCAATCTGTGCTGTGTTGCCACCAGTTGGAGCATATTGGCCAGGAACTGGGTGGTATGTCCTATCCTGAACGTGCATTCCTCTAAGGGGTATGAATGGTGGCTGCTGAAGTTGTGCATACTGGGTGGCCATTATACAAGGCCCTATTGTAGCACGTCTTTCCAAATGTGTGTTGGGACGGAAAGTAACAGGCTGCGTTGTGGCTTCTCCCCTAACCTGTCCTGCAAATCCTGCGTATCCTCCTGTAGCAGTGTGGTAGAATCCTCTGTTCATGTCCGATACACGAGGGTAAGCGCGTGTTGCCTGTGGGATCTGCTGTAGATACATTGGTGTTCCTGCAGACCCTTGTTGCAAAATCATGCCTTGGGCCCCATGTCTGTAGACTTCTGTATTCCTCCCTACTGGGTGGGAGCTGTTACTCCATGAAGGGTAAGCAGTGGTAACTGCAGGAGCACTGCAGGTCGGTCGATGGTTCACAGCAGAGGAATTTAAAAACTGATCTGTAAGGAAGAAAGGTGAAAGTGAAGGGCCAGAAAAGCACAATCAAGGCACATTTCTTTAACACACGGGGACTCAACTCCAGTCATCAAACCCCCCACAATAGGTCAACTTTTCAGGATATTCCAGCTTTAGCACAGGTGGCACAATCACTCAATCAGCCTCTGATTGAGTCACCTGTGCTGAAGCAGGGACTGATTGAGCGAGCTGTGCTGAAGCAGGGACTGATTGAGCCACCTGCGCTGAAGCTGGGATATCCTATAAGCCTGACTGTGGGGGGTTAGGACTGCTTTAACAGACCTGCTAAAAGATATTCTTGATATCAAATACATATGAAATACATAGAGATGCTCACTTGGCTTGGTATTTTTATTTTGCCTTTAAAATATTTGGGGTTTTGGTTCTGGTTTTGAATAAAGTTTTTGGGGGTCTTTGTTTTGTTATGAATAGCAAGCACTAACAGGGATAATGGCTTGCTGGGAAAACACATTTATTTGATTATCAATGTTACAGACCACTACTCTGATCAATAGTGGTCAGAAGTTTCAATATTTAAATACATTTTTAAGCAAGCTCCATGATTGCCTTCATTCATAGCATTGCTGTGTGTTGAAACACCAGAGCACCCATACATTTTAGCTCAATATATGGGGTTTAATCTATATATATATATATATACAGTATATATACATATATTGTATTGTATTGTATGTCTTTATTTATATAGCGCCATTAATGTACATAGCGCTTCACAGTAGTAATACATGTGGTAATCGAATAAATAACAGATAATATAAATAACAGATCATGGGAATAAGTGCTTTAGACAAACATAACATTAAGGAAGAGGAGTCCCTGCCCCGAGGAGCTTACAATCTAATTGGTAGGTAGGGAGAACGTACAGAGACAGTAGGAGGGAGTTCTGGTAAGTGCGTCTGCAGGGGGCCAAGCTTTATGTATCATGTGTTCAGAATGTTCACAGTGCTATTCGTATGCTTCTTTAAGCAAGTGTGTCTTAAGGTGGGTCTTAAAGGTGGATAGAGAGGGTGCTAGTCGGGTACTGAGGGGAAGGGCATTCCAGAGGTGTGGGGCAGTCAGTGAAAAAGGTTTAAGGCGGGAGAGGGCTTTAGATAAAAAGGGGGTAGCAAGAAGACATCCTTGAGCAGAACGCAAGAGTCGGGATGGTGCATAGCGAGAAATTAGGGCTGAGATGTAAGGAGGGGCAGAAGTGTGTAAAGCTGTAAAAGTGAGGAGAAGAATGGAGTGTGAGATGCAGGATTTGATTGGTAGCCAGGAGAGGGATTTCAGGAGGGGAGATGCTGAGACAGATCTAGGAAAGAGTAGAGTGATTCTGGCAGCAGCATTTAGGATAGATTGTAAGGGAGACAGGTGAGAGGCAGGAAGGCCGGACAGCAGGAGGTTACAGTAATCAAGACGGGAGAGAATGAGGGCCTGAGTCAGAGTTTTAGCAGTCGAGCAACAGAGGAAAGGGCGTATCTTTGTTATATTGCGGAGGAAAAAGCGACAAGTTTTAGAA
The DNA here is from genome assembly GCF_040206685.1 of Ascaphus truei. NCBI lineage: Eukaryota > Metazoa > Chordata > Amphibia > Anura > Ascaphidae > Ascaphus > Ascaphus truei. The sequence continues at coordinate 160,009 of NW_027457101.1, read as the reverse complement.
ATGTTTTGAATGTGAGGGGCAAATGTGAGAGAGGAGTCGAGTGTGACCCCTAGGCAGCGTGCTTGGGCTACTGGGTGGATGATCGTAGTTCCAACAGTAATGTGGAAGGAGGTAGTAGGGCCAGGTTTGGGAGGAAGTATGAGGAGCTCTGTTTTAGCCATGTTGAGTTTAAGGCGACGGAGGGCCATCCAGGATGATATAGCAGAGAGACATTCAGAAACTTTGGTCTGTATAGCAGGTGTAAGGTCAGGTGTTGAAAAGTATATTTGTGTCGTCAGCATAGAGGTGATATTTAAATCCAAAAGATGTTATTAGGTCACCTAGAGAGAGAGTGTACAGAGAAAAGAGAAGAGGTCCCAGGACAGATATACATATATACATATGATGTGTTGGGATGTTACACAGATAGAAAACTATTTCTAGGTAGTTTTCAACACAAAGTGGCAACTGGCATATAAAACTTGTGCAGTCCATCACCTGCTTTCATGTCCACCTATGAACACAATGACAAATATAGATGTACCATAGCTTTCGGAACTGGATCTTTAAAAATAAAAATAAAAACATAAAAATTGCCTGTTCCTACTGTGGTATTTTGTGGTAATATTATGGTGTGGTATTCTGAGACGTCTGGTATATTGAGGCATCTGGAGGAGCACTCAGGTCAGCTATATCTGTAAATCAAGTGGCAGGTTCTGCCCTCGTTTTGTGGCTTTGTCTTTTTTGGGGAATTTGTATTACTGTAGAGTAGTGGTTTCCAACCTTTTTTTGGTTAAGGAACCATATGTGAAATTCTGAGGGACCCCAACCCTCTCTAACAACGAGTCTAAGATGAGATGCATTGTAATATACCCCAACCCTATCTAATAGTGCGTCTGAGATCAGATGAAGTGTGAGGAACCCCAATCCTCTCTAATAGCGCTTCTGAGATCAGATGCATTGTAAGGAACCCCAATCCTCTCCAATAGCGCGTCTGAGATAAGATGCATTGTACTGTAAATTCTTCTGTATTAAGTACAATTTTAAAATGACCTGAATATTACAGCGAACCCTTTAGGGATGCCCGGGGAATCCTAGGGTTCCTAGGATCCGTGGTTGAAAAACACTGCTGTATACAATAATTTAAGGATATGTTAGAGAGGGTTGGGGCTCCTTACAATGTATTTGATCAATGCATTGTATGGAACTCCAACCCTCTCTAGTGTGTATTTGTGAACTGTAAGGTGCTTGACTAATACACTGGAAGAATATCATTGTTTTCGATTAAAAATATCAAAGAATGTGTTACTTTAACGAGCGCTTTCTCTTTTTTTGAATCTCGAATATACTATTTGCCAAGTGGGACTGATGAAATCACCAAAAACAACTGTAGCAGGTCCCCTTTGGTTGTCAATACGTTACTTTGAAGTGGAAGGGAGAGACCTACTGAGGCCAATATACTAAGCATCGCGAACTGAGCGGGGGGAGGGGTGCAGGGTTTCGGCGCATGTCAAACTTCAATTGCACTCGTGTACTAAGTTCAAATTTCTCCATCTGCGCCCAGCCCCAAAATGCTGTTTAGCGCACAGAAATGGATTGCACTTGGTGTATAAAAGTCAATGGTACATACTAATAACTATATAAATATATACAGTGTTCGACAAATCACCCAAAAATCTACTCGCCCAACCAAAAAATCTACTCGCCACCTAGTCCCGCCCCCCAACCCCGCCCCTAGTCCCGCCCCCAACCCCGCCCCCAACCCCGCTTTAAAATAAAACATATGAATAAAATCCATTTAAATTACAAATATATTTATTGTATTACATTATATTACAATTAGCCCTTGTTACGTGTGTGTGTGTGTGTGTGTGTGTGTGTGTGTGTGTCTGTGTAAATGTCGATCTAGAAATAAAAGCCAGGTGTGAATGACTAGTTTCCTGCAGCCCTTAATCAGTGTCTGGATGCCCCCGCTTCACAATATCTAAAGAAGAAACCCCCACTCACCTGCGCTCCGGCGTCATGACGTCACGTTGCCCTAGTAACGTGACGTCACATGACCTCACAGCGTCATTTTGATTCCGCGTTGCCATGGCGACGCAGGAAGGAAGCCGCCGGAGCCTAGGTAAGTGAAGGTTTACAGAGGCCCTGCAGCTCCCCCGGCACTTAATTTAAGTGCCTTCGGGAAGCGCGCTGGGCCTCTGTAAACCCCACGCCCCCCAGCCGGCAGTCTCGCGACCCCCAGTTTGCGCACCGCTGTTGTAGAAATCCAATCGGATAAGGCTCTTTCTGCACGCTTTTGCACAACTCCCAGCTACTAGAATATCCCCCTGTGTCTATCCAAGAGGAGGTTTTAGTGTACTGACAAAAAACATCCCAAAATAAAGTGTAATTAAGGCCGCGAGGTGTCACTGTATATAGAACATAGATCCAGTAGCACTCTCATTGTAAAAGACTCATCTCTATCCCCCCACAAATAAGCAGGGGGACCCATTCAAAGCCCATAATGCGTATGTCTGAAGCATTAAAGCAAAGTGCAGGGCTGTACCAAAGTAGTAGTTTAGTTTAGACTGCCCTTGAATGGAGTTGAACACTTCCCCAGTGCTGGAATTAGACATAAAAGGTCTATGCAGCAACATAGAGTAGTTGTGTTTAGACGCATGGCTCTATTTTTTGGAGCAGAGCCGCAGCATATATACTGTAAGAACAGTTTCTTACTTCTGACGCGGTATGTTAGACTTATGGCACTTCAGATATGGAGGATTGTTTTGGGCAAATAAGAGGTTAAAAAAAAGTATCAGAGAAATGCAACTTGTGACGCATCTCATTTTAATCTGTGCACCATGTAACTGCCCCCAACTCATCCTACTCACTCTCCCCAAGGTGCAAATTGGGGCAGAGACGCAGAATGTGATACATCTCATTATAATCTGTGTGCCATGTAACTCCTCCCCAACTCCTCTTACTGACTCTCCTCAAAGTGCATGCTGGGGCAGAGACGCAGACTGTGATACATCTCATTATAATCTGTGCACCATGTAACTCCCCCCAACTCATCCTACTCACTCTCCCCAAGGTGCAAGCTGGGGCAGAGACGCAGACTGTGATACATCTCATTATAATCTGTGTGCCATGTAACTCCTCCCCAACTCCTCTTACTGACTCTCCTCAAGGTGCATGCTGGGGCAGAGACGCAGACTGTGATACATCTCATTATAATCTGTGATACTTTATCTTGCCATGAAGTCAATGCATTTGAACAAAGTGATACAGTATGTTGATCCCACTGCTGTCAGTGGCACTGTCCATATGTGTACTTGTGTCACCCAATGTATGTAATACAATGTATCACAGCAGCTGTGATTTTTATGACTGCTAAGTTAACCACTTCTCAACCACTTGAAATTAAATGTCAACAGTAGCTGATTTCTCTATTATGACATCACGAGACAGTATCATTGAGCCTCCTAGGAGATGCCAGCAGCAGTGTTCTGTAATGACATCATGGAATCGCCTTAGAGACTGAGATAAATACACAAATGTAAACTTGTTTGTGCGTGACTTGAATTAGTTCCCGAAGGAAACCGTTAGTTTTGTGGACATCTCAGAGATAGGAAAAGTGTGGCGCTGTACAGAGAGACTAATTATCTCCACCTTAACTCTGTATCATGGCAGGTAGGAAGCAATGTGACCTTTACATACCCAAAAAGAAATGGATAACATCTATATTTCTGAACTGTTTACTTTCACAATGTTTTATGGGGTACAGAACAGATAACATGACTCCTATCAATGGATGGGAGAAAGAAGACGGATGGGGTGGGGGGGCGGGGGGGGGGAGGGGCAGAGGTAGACAACACCCAGGGGGGTTAGGTACCTGGCCTTTATTGGATAATATTTTTTTTTATAAATGTCAAAACTGATTTATTATAGATACATACACACATATTTGTTTTATTGTTTTTACTTTCATATCTGGCTTGTAATTCAAAATCTTAAATGAATTGAACAGTAATGTATAGAAAAGAACACATGTACTGTATACATAAATGTCAAAGCGGCAAACATCTATGGGATCTATGGGATAGTAAAAAAAGACACAGGAACCTTAGTGTATACAGTACAGTAGGATTAGTTATGTATAAGGCATGCTTTTTCCTTGCCCTAAGTTTAGGTCAATAACTATTGGACCAATTCTACACCGTGGGGTGTAATGTTCGACTACTTTCAGCCATATCCTTAAATTATTGTCTACAGCAGTGTTTTTCAACAACGGATCCTAGGAACCCTAGGATTCCCCGGGCATCCCTAAAGGGTTCGCTGTAATATTCAGGTCATTTTAAAATTGTACTTAATACAGAAGAATTTACAGTACAATGCATCTTATTTCAGACGCGCTATTGGAGAGGGTTGGGGTTCCTTACAATGCATCTGATCTCAGACGCGCTATTAGAGAGGGTTGGGGCTCCTTACAATGCATCTGATCTCAGAAGCGCTATTAGAGAGGATTGGGGTTCCTCACACTTCATCTGATCTCAGACGCACTATTAGATAGGGTTGGGGTATATTACAATGCATCTCATCTTAGACTCGTTGTTAGAGAGGTTGGGGTCCCTCAGAATTTCACATATGGTTCCTTAACCAAAAAAAGGTTGGAAACCACTACTCTACAGTAATACAAAGGCCCCAAAAAATATAAAGCCACAAAACGAGGGCAGAATCTGCCACTTGATTTACAGATATAGCTGACCTGAGTGCTCCTCCAGATACCTCAATATCCCAGACGTCTCAGAATACCACACCATAATATTACCACAAAATACCACAGTAGGAACAGGCAATTTTTATGTTTTTATTTTTAAAGATCCAGTTCGGAAAGCTATGGTACATCTAATTTGTCATTGTGTTCAGAGGTGGACATGAAAGCAGGTGATGGACTGCACAAGTTTTATATGCCAGTTGCCACTTTGTGTTGAAAACTACCTAGAAATAGTTTTCTGTCTGTGTTACATCCCAACACATCATATATGTATATATGTATATATGTATATGTGTATTTATGTATATGTATACAGTGGTTGACAAATCACCAAAAAATCTACTCGCCACACAAAAAAATCTACTCGCCACCTAGTATCAAATGTGTGCTGCTTGGGCCAATATTTACTCGCCCGGGGGTTAAATCCACTCGCCCGGGGCGAGCAAATGTATAGGTTTGTCGAACACTGTGTATATATATATATATATATATATATATATATATATATACAGTATGTATATATATATATATATATATATTTATATATATATATATAGATTAAACCCCATATATTGAGCTTAAATGTACGGGTGCTCTGGTGTTTCAATACATAGCAATGCTATGAATAGAATGCAATCATGGAGCTTGCTTAAAAATGTATTTAAATATTGAAACTTCTGACCACTATTGATCAGAGTAGTGGTATGTAACATTGATAATCAAATAAATGTGTTTTCCCAGCAAGCCATTATCTGGGTTAGTGCTTGCTATTCATAACAAAACAAAGACTACCAAAAACTTTATTCAAAACCAGAACCAAAACCCCAAATATTTTAAAGGCAAAATAAAATACCAAGCCAAGTGAGCATCTCTATGTATTTCATATGTATTTGATATCAAGAATATCTTTTAGTAAGTCTGTTAAAGCAGTCCTAACCCCCCAAAGTCAGGCTTTCAGGATATCCCAGCTTCAGCGGAGGTGGCTCAATCAGTCCCTGCTTCAGCACAGCTCGCTCAATCAGTCTCTGCTTCAGCACAGGTGACTCAATCAGAGGCTGATTGAGTGATTGTGCCACCTGTGCTAAAGCTAGAATATCCTGAAAAGTTGACCTATTGTGGGGGGTTTGATGACTGGAGTTGAGTCCCCGTGTGTTAAAGAAATGTGCCTTGATTGTGCTTTTCTGGCCCTTCACTTTTACCTTTCTTCCTTACAGATCAGTTTTTAAATTCCTCTGCTGTGAACCCTCCACCGACCTTCAGTGCTCCTGCAGTCACCACTGCTTACCCTTCATGGAGCAACAGCTTCCACCCAGTAGGGAGGAATACAGAAGTCTACAGACATGGGGCCCAAGGCATGATTTTGCAACAAGGGTCTGCAGGAACACCAATGTATCTACAGCAGATCCCACAGGCAACACGCGCTTACCCTCGTGTATCGGACATGAACGGAGGATTCTACCACACTGCTTCAGGAGGATACACAGGATTTGCAGGACAGGTTAGGGGAGAAGCCACAACGCAGCCTGTTACTTTCCGTCCCAACACACATTTGGAAAGACGTGCTACAATAGGGCCTTGTATAATGGCCACCCAGTATGCACAACTTCAGCAGCCACCATTCATACCCCTTAGAGGAATGCACGTTCAGGATAGGACATACCACCCAGTTCCTGGCCAATATGCTCCAACTGGTGGCAACACAGCACAGATTGGCTCCTTCTTACAGACACCCACTGGGCTGCCAATAACCTCCCCCAGGGGGAAAAGCCCAAGACCGTCCTATCCACTGGCTCATTATTCGGCAGCCCCTGATCCCCAAGCAACCAGGATAGCCGAAAATGTAAAAGTAGGAGGAGTGTCAGGTGGGTAAGGCAAACCAGGTTCAGTTGGGGGAGCACAAGGGGCAAAAAAGGAGAGATCTAGATGCCCAAATCATAGCATTTCCCCCAGTTGTTGCTATTGCAGCTAAAACGTGTGTGGATGTTCCTTAAGTTGAATGCCGCTTTGTTCATAAATTGATAATATGCAAAACTGAGTATCTACTGTAGTGTATTGGTTTTTCCATTGACAAATAACACACAGGGACTTGTGAAACTCTTGTTGGCCTTTTATCATAATCTGCCCTCTTTATCACTAATGATATCCCCACCAATAAAACCTACTTCTCTTCGTCTTCATCACTCCACCATCATTATTGTGATAAAACATGGATATCTCTCATAATTTTGCATTGTGTACAGTAGTTCTTTGCACTGATTTCCATGTGTAATTAGCTTAATTCCCTTTCCCCACTGCATTGTGTTGCAGACCTTACAAGGTGAGATATGGAGAATCTTTACTAATCATTGTTCAAAATCTTCTCCTTGACCGATACCATTACCTGTTATAAAGATCTTTAATTACGGTCATTCGCCACTGTAGTGTTACAAATATATAGAACTCTACAGTATGTAGTCCTCGCCAATACTGAAGGGATTAAGCATGTGTTTGCTTTTCTTCCTTTGTGTTATTATGTACAATGTGTTGGTATTTATGATAATTGATAATTTCTCCTTTTTGATTTTGTTACAGTGTGTCAGACCTCGCTTGGAGCCCAACATATTTCCCAGGCCAGTTACACAAGGAGCAGTTCAGCTTGCTGCTAATGAAAAAAGTGAACCACCTCTAATGTACCCAACTCAACCAGCTCGGAAGCTGAGCCACCTCTCAAAGTTACATATTGATGTGCAAAGCAACAAAGAGTTATGTGTGCCAGTGTGGAAAAGGGGTGGGTTAAAAGATATGGAGAAGAGATCTTCAGAGGTGAAGGCCCCCTCACATATTGCTCAGAAGGTTCGTAATAACGTGCTGAGTTCAGTGAAGACTGAGTGTCCGTCAAAGTCTGAGGGAGTACCAAAGTGCTCCACAGTGGAAACAAAGAAGAAAAAGATCCTTTATTCAGCTGCAAAGGATCAAGTCCCTCAAACTGCACTGCAAAAGAAGGTAAAACCAATGTCAAAGCCAGTAAATCATTCTTCTGCTCCTATACCAGGGAAGTCACCCCATGGCCCACAATCTGGTGACGAGGCTGTTCTGTTAAAAAAGATGAAACGTGTTTGTCTCTCAGGTGCCCACATTTCCAATAAGGTATCTGAAAAGATGCAGCAAAGCCGTGAAGGTACAATGGATGCAAAGACACCTGCTGTTACTCATATTAATCCTAAAACATACTGGACACCTAACAAGCTCCTATTAAACCCCCAAAATACCCACAACATATATATAAGCATATGAGTGTCAGAGGAGTGCTACTGAGCATGGCAATATGCATTAAAACCAGAGACATAACATAAAACACAGACAAAGCTCAGTTTTTAGCACATCTAGTGAGACTCATACACGGTACAGTGCCTAAATATATATGGATAAATATCTAATAGGTAAATGGTCTTTTAGTTTGACATTTTTGGCCAAAATTGTTGTAAGCCCCTGAGCCAACGCCAAGGCAGACCACATATCAGGGGTCCCTAACGCTAATATAAATTCTTAATAACCTGTTTAATAACAGGAATAATGATTTATAGTAAATCTGTCAATATTAGCTGCAAAGTTCTGTCTGACTGAAGCTTTTATTAACCTGTACATTACCAGGAAAAGCACTCTGTATTAGAGATGTCACAGCCAAACTGCAAGCAGGCAAGTTCCCGAGTGGAAGATGCTATGGAGTGAGCCCATAACCATTTAAATGTGGGAGGGGGTGAGCTTAAATTAAGTAGGAGGTTGCCAACCTCCAATCAGCCATGACTAGCTGGACAAGAATTGTAAAACATACTGGACACCTAACAAGCTCCTATTAAACCCCCAAAATACCCACAACATATATATAAGCATATGAGTGTCAGAGGAGTGCTACTGAGCATGGCAATATGCATTAAAACCAGAGACATAACATAAAACACAGACAAAGCTCAGTTTTTAGCACATCTAGTGAGACTCATACACGGTACAGTGCCTAAATATATATGGATAAATATCTAATAGGTAAATGGTCTTTTAGTTTGACATTTTTGGCCAAAATTGTTGTAAGCCCCTGAGCCAACGCCAAGGCAGACCACATATCAGGGGTCCCTAACGCTAATATAAATTCTTAATAACCTGTTTAATAACAGGAAGAATGATTTATAGTAAATCTGTCAATATTAGCTGCAAAGTTCTGTCTGACTGAAGCTTTTATTAACCTGTACATTACCAGGAAAAGCACTCTGTATTAGAGATGTCACAGCCAAACTGCAAGCAGGCAAGTTCCCCTGAGTGGAAGATGCTATGGAGTGAGCCCATAACCATTTAAATGTGGGAGGGGGTGAGCTTAAATTAAGTAGGAGGTTGCCAACCTCCAATCAGCCATGACTAGCTGGACAAGAATTGTAAAACATACTGGACACCTAACAAGCTCCTATTAAACCCCCAAAATACCCACAACATATATATAAGCATATGAGTGTCAGAGGAGTGCTACTGAGCATGGCAATATGCATTAAAACCAGAGACATAACATAAAACACAGACAAAGCTCAGTTTTTAGCACATCTAGTGAGACTCATACACGGTACAGTGCCTAAATATATATGGATAAATATCTAATAGGTAAATGGTCTTTTAGTTTGACATTTTTGGCCAAAATTGTTGTAAGCCCCTGAGCCAACGCCAAGGCAGACCACATATCAGGGGTCCCTAACGCTAATATAAATTCTTAATAACCTGTTTAATAACAGGAAGAATGATTTATAGTAAATCTGTCAATATTAGCTGCAAAGTTCTGTCTGACTGAAGCTTTTATTAACCTGTACATTACCAGGAAAAGCACTCTGTATTAGAGATGTCACAGCCAAACTGCAAGCAGGCAAGTTCCCCTGAGTGGAAGATGCTATGGAGTGAGCCCATAACCATTTAAATGTGGGAGGGGGTGAGCTTAAATTAAGTAGGAGGTTGCCAACCTCCAATCAGCCATGACTAGCTGGACAAGAATTGTAAAACATACTGGACACCTAACAAGCTCCTATTAAACCCCCAAAATACCCACAACATATATATAAGCATATGAGTGTCAGAGGAGTGCTACTGAGCATGGCAATATGCATTAAAACCAGAGACATAACATAAAACACAGACAAAGCTCAGTTTTTAGCACATCTAGTGAGACTCATACACGGTACAGTGCCTAAATATATATGGATAAATATCTAATAGGTAAATGGTCTTTTAGTTTGACATTTTTGGCCAAAATTGTTGTAAGCCCCTGAGCCAACGCCAAGGCAGACCACATATCAGGGGTTCCTAACGCTAATATAATATTAGCGTTAGCGTTAGGGACCCCTGATATGTGGTCTGCCTTGGCGTTGGCTCAGGCGTTGGCTCAGGGGCTTACAACAATTTTGGCCAAAAATGTCAAACTAAAAGACCATTTACCTATTAGATATTTATCCATATATATTTAGGCACTGTACCGTGTATGAGTCTCACTAGATGTGCTAAAAACTGAGCTTTGTCTGTGTTTCATATTAATCCTAAACTGAAGAAAACTCAGGAGATAGGGATCAAACGTAAAGATGCAAAGACTCCTGCAGTTACTCATAGTCCTGAGCGGAAGACACCTCAGGAGATGGGGATCAAACGTAAATATGCAAAAACTCCTGCAGTTACTCATAGTCCTGAGCGGAAGACACCTCAGGAGATGGGGATCAAACTTAAAAATGCAATGACTCCTGCAGTTACTCATTGTCCTGAGCGGAAGACACCTCAGGAGATCGGGATCAAACGTAAATATGCAAAAACACCTGCAGTTACTCATAGTCCTGAGCGGAAGACACCTCAGGAGATGGGGATCAAACTTAAAAATGCAAAGACTCCTGCAGTTACTCATTGTCCTGAGCGGAAGACACCTCAGGAGATCGGGATCAAACGTAAATATGCAAAAACACCTGCAGTTACTCATAGTCCTGAGCGGAAGACACCTCAGGAGATGGGGATCAAACTTAAAAATGCAAAGACTCCTGCAGTTACTCATTGTCCTGAGCGGAAGACACCTCAGGAGATCGGGATCAAACGTAAATATGCAAAAACACCTGCAGTTACTCATAGTCCTGAGCGGAAGACACCTCAGGAGATGGGGATCAAACTTAAAAATGCAAAGATTCCTGCAGTTACACATTGTCCTGAGCGGAAGACACCTCAGGAGATCGGGATCAAACGAAAATATGCAAAAACTCCTGCAGTTACTCATAGTCCTGAGCGGAAGACACCTCAGGAGATGGGGATCAAATGTAAAGATGCAAAGTCTCCTGCAGTTACTCATAGTCCTGAGCGAAAGACACCTCAAGAGATGGGGATCTAACGTAAACAGAACAGCAATATCAAGCAGCTAGTGAAGAAAACCAGACCAGCGTTTTCAGTTTTGAGCAAGCGCTGGCTTGTGGTACTGATAATAACCCCAAAGCTCTCAAAAGAAAAGTGCTAATCAGCCTGGAGTGAATTCAGAAGTTCTTGGGAAGGGCAAGAAGTCATTGGAACCTTCTGAACAAGGAAAGGTGAAAGCCCATCACAGCAACCTCAGCCTCCAAATGATTAACTCTGTTCAAGTATTTCACCCTCTGGGTAAAAAAGCAGGTCCCACAGGTCCAGGGGCACCCGCAGGATCCATTACACTTGGAAATAAGCTTGGACCAATGCAAGGACGCCATAGCCAGACTTCTGCTTCTCATGTTCAGTTGTCTCTTACTGATGCGATTAAAAGGTTCATGGCCAAAAAACAGGACAATATTTCTGGAATTAAAGGAGTCGGTATTAATGCCAGGCCTAGGCTATTTAAAATACATGAGTACACAAGACCTGACATTAAAACCAGTGAAATCAAACAACATGGGGAAAACAAAGCTTCAGTTATAGAGAATCCCAAACACTTCCCAGTGATATCCATAGAACAGGAAGCTGCAGTAAGATGCATTGAAAAGGTCAGCCAAACCACTATCCCCATTCCAGCTCCTGGCATTAAAACCAGTGAAATCAAACAACGTGGGGAAAACAAAGATTCAGTTATAGAGAATCCCAAACACTTCCCAGTGATATCCATAGAACGGAAAGCTGCAGTGACATGCATTAAAAAGGTCAGTCAAACCACTATCCCCATTCAAGCTCCTTTCAACCAGATGCACCAGCTTTCTAACCTGCAGCACCAGCTTTCTAACCTGCAGCTTCCTATCAATGTACCCAGTAGAGTGGACAACTTCAATCCATCCTTCTGTCAACAGCCTCTCCAAGAGCTTGAGGTCTCCATACCTATTCCACCAGAACAGAGAGAGGAGAGAGAGGCTATGAAAAGGAAAGCACAACTGGAGAGGGAGTAAGCCTGTCAACATACCTCCAATGGGAGGCTACAGTGCTTTGTTCAGAGGCAGGAGGATCATAACATCTCTAAACTTTACGGATACCCACCATCCAGACTTATTTCCCCCATGAGCTACTTAGGCCCTAAAAAAAAAAAAAAAAAAAAAAAAAAAACCCTGACTAATCTGTAACTGATGCCAAGCTCTGTGACTATCTGTAAATAAGATTTATATTTATAAGTCAGTTTGTAACATATTTTACTAAGAATATATTTAAAACTCTTCAATAAAATGTATCTATTTTTAATTGAACTCTTTATTTGCTAAAGAAATTATTTACAAATGCCAAGGGTTATTGAAATTCTGCAAATTAACTTTAGATTACCCTCTTGATGATACGAGAGAGAGAGAGAGAGAGAGAGAGAGAGAGAGAGAGAGAGAGAGAGAGAGAGAGAGAGAGAGAGAGAGAGATAAGTAAGTCAGACCCCACATATGAGAGCGAAACAGATAAATATTTAACTATATGCTTTGTCATGTTGGATGTTGTATGTATGTATGTACTGTATGTCTTTATTTATATAGCGCCATTTATGTAGAAAGCGCTTCACCGCAGTAATACACGTGACAATCATATAAATAATACAAATAACAGATCATGGGAATAAGTGCTTCAGACATAAAAGTAACATTTAGGAAAAGGAGTCCCTGCTCCGAAGAGCTTACAATCTAATTGGTAGGTAGAACATACAGAGACAGTAGAAGGGTGTTCTGGTAAGTGCGTCTGCAATGGGCCAAGCTTTTTGTATGCGGTCTACAGTATAGTATCAGCCACGGAGCTACTCACATGCTTCTTTAAGCAGATGTATTCTGAAGCCAGGGCACGTTGGTATGAATGGCTCCCGATAGCATTAACACAGTTCCCTTTTAAATCACTCCAAGCCCTGTAATATTTCCTCCACTTTATTGGGAAAAGGTAGCAGGGTACAGATGCTTGTGGATGGTGTGTATAGGTGATTATTAGTTAGGAACCGGTAAAAAGAGATGGCCTCACCAAGGGTTATAAACAGAGAAAGGTTCTTTACTCACTGTCTCCAGGGTTGAAAAGGAAGTGAGGTGCGGTGTGGGCAAAGGAATAGTCTAGGGGCAGACCATGTCTGAACAAACAGGAGGGGGGGCAGACTAGCCCATTCTGGTGAGGATCTCAGAGACTGCTGTAGCAGCTCACTGATGTCATGCTCGCAGGCAAGGAGTGCAACATTGTTGCAAGCCACGCAGGCACAGTATGTGTCTGCAGACTCCATGCAGCTGGGAATAAAATCTGACAGGCAGAAACCGCAAAGGAGAGAGGGGGGTGAGTCAGAAATGTGGCTCTTGTTCCATAACAAGATGTGTTAGAATGTGGGTCTTAAAGGTGGATAGAGAGGGTGCTAGTCGGGTATTGAGGGGAAGGGCATTCCAGAGGTGAGGGGCAGTCAGTGAGAAAGGTTTAAGGCGAGAGAGGGCTTTAGATACAAAAGGGGTAGATAGAAGACATCATTGGGCGGATCGCAAGAGTCGGGATGGTGCATAGCGAGAAATTAGAGCTGAGCTTTAAGGAGGGGCAGAAGAGTGTAAAGCTTTAAAAGTGAGGAGAATTGAGTGTGAGATACGGGATTTGATAGGAAGCAAAGAGAGGGATTTCAGCAGGGGAGACGCTGAGACAGATTTAGGAAAGAGTAGAGTGATTCTGGCAGCAGCGTGTAGGATAGATTGTAGGGGAGACAGGTGAGAGGCAGTAAGACCGGACAGCAGAAGGTTCCAGTATTTGAGATGGTAGAGAATGAGGGTCTGTGTCAGAGTTTTAGCTGTCGAGCAACAGTGGAAGGGAGTATCTTTGTAATATTGCGGAGGAAAAAACGACAGGTTTAGCTACCTTTTGAATGTGAGAGAGGAGTCTGTGACCCCCAGGGCAGCGTGCTTGGGCTACTGCATGTATAGTAGTTCTTCCAACAGTAATGTGGAAGGTGGTAGTAGGGCCAGGTTTGGCATGAAATATAAGGAGTTCTGTTTTTGACATGTTAAATTTAAGTCGGCGGAGGATCATGTTGCATTGGGCTTCTCTTCCTTGTGTTTATACTGTACAATGTCACATACCCAGTAGCACTCCTTAAGACAAATATATATGGTGAGGTGGGTCTGGGGTTGAGTTTACATGGGTTTGTGTGCGCAGATTTAAATTGTTTGGAGGTCTGTGACTCCTCCCCGTTTCCAAACTTACTCTGCCCACCTTTAAAGCAGCAGTCCAAGCTGTCGTTTAAAAAAAAAAAAATCCCTTTGAAATGTGCATCAATCCACACATTGATAAGTAATTAGCTAAGTTGCGATTGATTTGTGAAGATCCGGCTCGGGGGTTCACTAAATGGTTGCCAGTGCAGCAGAAGAGGACCAAAAATGTAAAGTTCTCTGGGGTGATCATGTGACCAGGCAGTCACTGGATACAATTGAGTTTTGCACAGCTAGGGAGAGGGCAGTGTTCAAAAAAAGGGGGGGGAGGTTGCCAGAGCCTGTTTCAAAAGAGGAAGGGGATGTGACTTTGTAAATGGTTGCTATAGAAACAAAAAATGATTGTTACATTATGATACATTAAAATTTTAATTCAGAGTTGTTTAAAAAAAAAAGTACTACTACTAGTAGCATTATACTAAAAAATAATACAGATGCACAGTAATACCCTCTATAGATATACCAAGAATTGTTAAGTGTGAGTGTGTGTGTGTGAGTTTATGACATGTGGAAGGAAGGTGAGGGGTGAGAGTCATGGCGAGGGGAGGGGGGTGAAGGAGAGACATGGCGAGGGGAGGGGGGTGAAAGAGACATGGCGAAAGGAGGAGGGTGAAAGAGAGACATAGGGAGGGGAGTGAAATAGAGACATGGGAATGGGTTTAAAAGAGAGAAATGGGGAGGGGTGAAAGAGACATGGGGAGCAGGTGAAAGAGACATGGGGAGTGGGTGAAAGAGTCATGGGGAGCGGCGGTGAAGAGACATGGGAGCAGGGGTGAAGAGACATGGGAGCAGGGGTGAAGAGACATGGGGAGCAGGGGTGAAGAGACATGGGAGCAGGGGTGAAGAGACATGGGGAGAGGGGTTGAAAGAGACATTGGGAGGGGAGGGTGAAAGAGACATGGGGAGGTGATCGAGAGACATTTAGAGGGGGGGTGATAGAGAGACATGTGGAGGGGGGGGATGATAGAGAAACACGGGGAGGGGGTGCAAGAGACATAGAGAGGGGGGTGAAAGAGAGCCATGGGGTGGGGCGTGAAAAAGAGACATGGGGAGAGGGGTGAAAGAGACATGGGGAGGGAGGCGATAGAGAGACATGAGGAGGGAGGCGATAGAGAGACATGGGGGGATGAAAGAGACATGGGGAGGGGGGGTGAAAGAAAGACATGGGGGGAGTGAAAGAAAGCCATGGGGAGGGTGGGTCCATGATCCTCAGTTGCTTGAAGAGTGGGCCCAGGTGAGTAGTTTTTTCTTCTTCACAGGTCCGGGAGATGTTGATCGGACGGCTTCTTAGGGTCAAATAAGACATGACAGACCTTATATAAGGCCTGTGACATCACATTTGACTGACAAATGATATATCCACCAATCTAATTGGTGGATGTACCATGTGATGGCTTCCATTTTATTTTTTGGCAGAAATGACATCATCTTAAGTGATTGGATAATAAAGGAACTATTGGATCTCAATATAAATGTAGAAAATATGCAGGGCCAAAGCTATGACAATGCTGCAAATATGCGGGGAAAGCATAATGGAGTTCAAAGACATGTTGAACATGAACCCACGTGCGTTTTATGTACCATGTAGTTCTCATTATTTGAACCTAGTGGTTAACAACACTGCCAAACTCAATATAGGTGTCATTTAATATTTGGGCTTAATTCAACCGTTGTATAATTTCTTCCCCAGGTCCACCAACAGATAGATCATTCTTTTAAAATCCTTACCCAATTTAACACTAAAGAGAGTTTGTGAAACACGTTGGGAGTCTCGTATTGATGCAGTTAGACCAATTCGATACCATCTGGGAGCGCTCTATGTTGCGTTAGTGTATATTAAAGAAGATGTGACATTTAAAAGTGAACATCATGGCCCCCAGAGTAGAGCTGTTGCGTACACTCTCGCAAAATGTATTTGTGACTATAAATTCATATGTTGTGTAATATTTTGGTATGACATATTAAGTACAATCAATCCAGTGAGCAAGCAGTCTATAAACTATGACAAAAACAAGTCCAAAGACCAAATCTGGGGCTCCAAAAAACAATCCCAACAGTAGATTTGGGGCCCTGTTTGTTTAAATCAAAAACACTACAGTAATGTCCAATCCTTTGTCTCATAAATAGAAAGGTATCCTTACCAACTCCACTTATAAATGGTGTAAATGATCAGTCTAGGGGTTTACAGTATATACATGTAGAAAAGATGGCGCCTAGCTGGTTCTGCTCTGTTATTGAGCTATCACAATTCAGCTGTAAATGTTCACATGGAATGGCACATAGTTAACTTTTTAAATCAATAACTGTAGACTTGCTAGTCTGACAATATCATAGACTCTATCCTCAATAATAACAAAGTGGAGACTCACGGTTATCAAAGGGTGCATCAGTTCAATCCTGCTCCTGTGGGTTGCTGCAGGGCACCTTTTGGTGTGTTGTTCGCTAGGTAGATAGTACAAAGTGAAAAATGTGCGATGCACAACCGGAACGAAAAAATAAATGAACTGGAGAGAGGGTACAGCAACTACACAATTTGCTTTTAATAACTCATCTAATCAAATGACCGGCAACAAAACGCGCGCGCACACAGAGGTTTTCAAACATCTCTATGGAGCTTGGTCCCACCCCCCGTTCGCGTCACGTGTCACTCATGCGCGGTGCGCTCACGGGACGATCGTGCACCACTCCCCAGCTGTGACACAACACCCGTAACAATGCCCACCAGTCCCCTGCGCTCTGCATCCAATCACAGCTCCCGCGGGGGCCACACCTCCGTTCCGCCTCTCACTTTCATTGCTCCAGTCTTCCTATTTAATCTCTGCTTGCTCAGTTACACATTGCTGAGCATGGACCATAGTAGCCTTGTGTTCCTACATTCCTGCTTTGCCTTGCCTTGCCTTGTGCCTTGCCTCTCTTGCTTTCAGTTTGACCTCATGTGTACCGACCCGGCTAGACTCTTGGACGCTCTCTGTATAACGACCCCAGCTTGCCGTCGACTACCTGCATCTCTCCATCCCTGACCACGGATATAGGACATTCTTTTAACCCACCAGCTCCAACCCTCGACCTCGGCATTACATTACATTTAGCACCTTCCTAGAATGGGTGGCCCGGAAGAGGGTGCAGGCAGCGATTACTTTCGAGGGAGCGGCACCGGAGGTAGGGGGACATGGCGGAATAACATACCAGGGACTAGTCAGTCGCTGCGCACCAACTCGGGCGTCTATTGGCCGTTTAACCAGTCCAACTGCACGTAAGACAACTGCCGTGAAGACACCTCAGGAGATGGGGATCAAACTTAAAAATGCAAAGACTCCTGCAGTTATTCATTGTCCTGAGCGGAAGACACCTCAGGAGATCGGGATCAAACGTAAATATGCAAAAACACCTGCAGTTGAGGCGCATGTGCGATGGACACGGGGAAGGTTGCATAGGTTACTAGCTCCGTGCCACGCTCATAAAAAAACACAATAAAAACACCCGAAAACCGACGGAATTGACCCCAAAACCGCAGGCATCCTCCACAAACAGACAAGGATGGCTCCGAAAAAGCCAGGCTCCCTCAAAAAGACCAAAACAGCCGATGTCAGGGCTTACTTCGGAGGCGCCGGCTCGAGCGGGGGCATGGAGGAAATGGCGCCGGTTTCAAACCCTGATACGGACACCGAAGTGGAAGGAGAGGAAGACAGCCGTAGTAGCCAGGGATTATTGCCTGTCAGGAGGTGCGATTTCGAAAGGCTATACAACGACCTGAAATCACTCCTACAGGCGGAAATCAAGGAGGTGAAAAGGGACGTAGTGAAACTAGGCTCAAGGACAGATGATTTAGAAAAGAAAATGGATCAGACAATTAAAGTGGTTAAAAAAACGGACAAAAAAACAGGGGACTTGCAGAGACAAATAGATGAGCTGCGGGAGAGACAAGAGGATGCGGAGAAACGCGATAGGCGGAATAACCTCCGAATTCGGGGGGTCACGGAGGAGATAGGGGACTGCACGGAATATATCACAAAATGGTCGGAGACCCTACTCCCTGACTACAGCAAAGAAGCCCTGGCTCTAGATCGCTTGCTCCCTATAACGAAAGTTCTACGAGACCGCAATGTAAGAAACAGATGGACCTTCCCGTTCGGATTGATGGTGGCTAGGAACGGGAGGGCCATCACGATGAAGGAGCCCACGGAGGGTCCCGAGTTTCTCTCTAAACTGGGCCTAGGGGAGGCACCCGCACAGGCCATGGAGGAGGCCGAGGAGCATGGAGCCAGAATGGAGCGGTGGAAACGGCTCGCCCAAAGCTAAGGGGAAGCGGCGCTGATAAGCCACTGTTACTTACCCACTATGGCGCACGGTTGCGCTTGGGAGTTGTTGCGCTGTTTGGTGTGTGGTTCGGGGTTGAACTTTTTGCCTGTCCGCTCAAATTACTGAACGCTACCTGCCCGCCGCCACAAGATACCCCCTAAATAAATAAAGGATGGAGGGGACCGATGCGGTGGCTACCCACAGGACTGTCCACGAAAAGAGCCCCGGTCACAAAGAGGTGAATCCGCTGGCGAGGTCCTGAATCCCGAAGAACCCCTGCAAAAAAAAAGGAGACCAAGGCTTGCTTACCTTCAGTCCGAGGAAGATGGCGGCAATCGTGGAGGGAGGAGCGGCCCAGCGTGAGGCGCAGATGCCGGAAACATCCCAAAGGCGGGAAGAGAGCGCGCGCTCCATCCTCGTGGCAGAGCACCTCTCAAAATGGCGGCCGCCGGAAACAGGAAACCGGAAGTCGTCATCAGGCGGTAACCTGGGCTCAAAAGCCTACCTTCCTTTATCAAGTGTCGCCTTATGGTAAGTTATGTCCTGCACTAAGCAGAGAGCACAGACCACAATGTTGCACTTGAAAAGTCTCGGCCACACTCTCACATATTATGATATTATGGAGGGTATCGTGAGATTATTATAAAGAAAGGTTACTCAGAGTTTGTATAAGAAAAGGTTTATCATTTATTGTATCACAACAATATTCAGAAATATCAGAAATATCAGAAATATCACAACAAGCTTCTTATAAGCTGATGGCTAGCAGTTACAGTATGTTACCAATCCATTCCTAACTATGCAGAGATTATAACTAGATATCCATTGTCAATACTCACAAACCAAAAGATATTACGATAGGTCAGCCAGTCCCAGCTCAAGTCTCATCTGTGTGACTTCACACCTAAGTTCGGTTCTCTCTCTAACATGGAGTCGGGCAAACCTATTATAGGGTGCATTATTTGCTGCGTACGTGCGTCACGTGTCATGTGTCCATGCTCTGTGGTTTGTGACGTATGATGTTTATGATTTAGGAATTACAGTTAGTGACGTATGATGTTTACGATATAGGAATTACAGTTAGTGACGTATGATGTTTACGATCTAGGAATTAGTTAGTGACGTACAGTATGATGTTTACGATCTAGGAATTACAGTTAGTGACATATGATATTTCATAAGTTACCGTTCAGACCGCGGCCTGTTTACCGGTGTTAGTTCCCCTTTTTAGGTCTATGTAACCTGTCCCAATATCCTGCCACTTCTGAGCAAAACAAGCTATTATTTCTAAGACAAGAAAACCAGGATTTTAACAGTATACTCTAAGCTATACTAGGCCTTATAATGATACTATGTATATATGTACCTGTGACCTGTATTCATTATGCGTTATATGCCAGAAAATACCTGTAATCCATAACAGCGGGGATGCATCAGACGACGCCATCTTGGAGGGGGCAACTGGATCGGAAGAGCCAGGCGCGGACATCATCGAGGGGCGCCGCAAAGCGCCGGTGGTTGCCGGGGGGCCTACTCCGTCACTCCGGAACACACACCTGGGGTCGGACAGCTGCGAGGACAGGCAGCGATAGCAACAGGGGGGGAAATCATCGCGCAGGCGTGAGGGGCCATCGGTGGAGGATCAAAAGACAGAGAAGGAGCTAGGAGAGGATAGGGGCGGGAGTGGTAAAGGGGGCTTTGACCGCAAGAAGGGGCAACGGCAAGGAAAGGGATAGGTTCGAGAGGATGGGGAGAGAATCTGACAGGTCGCCTGGGCAAGTTAGGAACAGAAGTAGGGAGGTAGAGGTATTAGAAAGTAGGGGGAAGTAGGAGAGGAAGATGATAGATGGCGGAGAGGGGATGAGGCGAGTAGGAGGATAGGACGGAAAATGGATGGAATAAGACAGAGAGTTAAAGTATGTGAAATAGGTTGGCAGGATAGGGGGAAGGACGACGAACGACAGGAAAGGGGATGGAGAAGGGAGAAGACAGTCAGAGGAGGGGAAGGAAGATGTGGAGTAAATAAGTGGGTAAGGGAAGTTAGAGGGTAAGAGACAGGTAGAGGCACAGTGGATGGAAGGGGGTTGTGAGAGAAGGGGTTAATAAAGTAGAACAGATGGAAAGCCAGAGAAAGTTGATGAGCACAGAGGAGGAAAGAGAAGGAGCGACCTCCACGGAGCAGATAGTAGAGGGAAGCAGATAGCACACAGGGGGTAGGAGCACTCACCGATGGAAAACAGCAGTCAGGGCAGGCGGCAGGAGACGTCGAAGCAAAAGAAGATGGGCGGAAAGACAGGCAGTTATAAGCCTGAGTTAGAGGTTTGAGAGTGTTTTGTTAAGGCAAGAGGAACGCAGAGCGCGGACACGGGGTGGGTACCAAGGGGACTACCTCGGGGTCGGCATGTGTCTCGACTGGGCCGGGGGAGGGGGTGGGCCCCCTACGCCGGGCAAAGTCCTTTGGATATGGGGTAAGGGGTGCGGTGGAGTACCCGCGAGAGCCCCCAGACCAAGGGCATTGGACTTGGCTATAGGACTGGGGTGTCCTAGGGCCGATGACACAGTGTTTTTTGTTTATATGTATTCATGTTTCTCCTTTTTTGTCTCCCCCCGTGTACTTTTCTCATGTATCACCCCCCCCCTACCCGTCCCCCCCCCCTGGGGGTGCAAGAGCAAGAGGCGGCGACAGCACGTGAGAAGACAAAGGCGGGATCCACAACTACCTGGCGGCAACAGAATGGCCCAGCAGGACACCGAGAGAATCAGGTTCATTTTAAAACACTATGAGTATTGAGGTCAGGTGCATTTCACATAATGTTAAAGGCCTGAATAGCCCAGCGAAGCGCAAACTAGCCCTAAGAGATTATAAAAGACACAAAGCTGATTTACTATTCCTCCAAGAGACTCACTTCTCCAGAGACAGCTACCCAAAATTCATAGATAAAAACTTCCGAACGGTACATTTGGCGTCCACACAGGTAAAGAAGAGGGGGGTGGCCATAGCGATTCACAACAGAATAGCCTTCACGGTAGAGAAAAAAGTAGCTGATAGAGAAGGTAGATATCTTATCTTAGTGGGCTCGCTCCAAGGGAGACCTCTTACACTGGCATCCATATACGCACCTTGCGAGATATCAGAGGACTTTTTCGCCCTTTTCTTTCAGAAATTACATAGAGAGGCCAAGGGAACGCTGATAGTAGCGGGAGACCTCAACAGGACGATAAATTCCAAATTAGACCGGTGCACTGAGTCGGGGCTCCCACCGAAGTTAGACATCCAACAAATCACCCAGGGCTTAAAGGACTGCCAATTGGTCGATATCTGGCGGGAGCAGCACCCACAGAGTAGAGATTACACCTTCTTCTCCCATCCCCATAACCGTTACAGCCGGCTAGACTACTTCCTGGTATCCAATAGACTGGTCCCAGTGGTCTCCCATACGGGTATACACGATATTTCGTGGTCAGACCACGCACCCATAGAGCTGCGGTGCACACTAAATTCACTAGACAGGCCAGGAGCAAACTGGAGATTAAACGAACTGCTGTTGAAAATCCCAAATACCCAAAAAGAAATTGGAGCGAAAATAGTGGAATTTTTCTCAGAAAATTTAGGTAGTGTGTCATCACACACCACATTATGGGAGGCCCATAAGGCCACTCTTAGGGGTACGCTCATGAGCCTAGCAGCTAGACGAAAGAGAGATCAAGAATGCCAGATAAAACTCTTACAGGAGAAATTGGCAGCCCAAACAGAGGAGCATAAGAGAGATAAAAGTGATGGCTCCTTAAAAGCACTTTCAGACACCAAGCAGCAGTTAAATGTCGTACTAACCTCCCAGGCGGAAAAGGAAATGAGCTGGTCTAGGCGCAGGTACTTTGAGAAGGCGAACAAGCCGGACACCCTATTAGCTAATCGACTCCGCCACAGAATTCCTAATTATAACATACAAGCCATCCACACCCAAGGGGTAGACCTTACCTCGAATCCTAAGCGGATCTTAGCGGAATTTAAACGTTACTACGAGGCGCTCTACGATGGAGGGAAGGTCATACATAATCAAAAAACGAGGGACAATCTCAGGGATTTCTTAAGGGAAGCAAAACTACCAACATTGACCCGGGCGGAAGGGGAAGCGTTACAGACGGACTTCTCTTTAGAAGAGTTAACGACAGTTGTAAAGTCACTTAAGCCTGCCAAGGCGCCCGGCCCTTATGGCTTCTCCAATCTATACTATAAAAAATATCTAAAAATTCAAGCCCCACATCTATTAAGAATGTTTAATTCGGTCATGCAGGGGGCCTCGTTTCCAGCACAGATGCTTCAGGCATCCATCTCCCTGATCCATAAACCTGGCAAGGACCCGGCAGACTGTAAGAGCTACCGGCCCATCTCGTTGATAAACACGGATCTCAAAATTTTCTCCAAATTGTTAGCCAATAGAGTGGGTATTGTCCTTCCCAGGTTGGTTCATCCAGATCAGGTAGGGTTCATCGGAGGAAGGCAGGCGGCAGACAATACCAGGCGGATCATTGACCTGATTGATCTGGCACAAAAACAGAACACCCCATCAATGGTATTGAGTCTGGACGCCGAAAAGGCCTTCGATAGGATTGATTGGCCCTATCTGAGAGGAACGCTTGAAGCATTTGGCTTTAGAGGACGTCTTCTGGAGGCCATCATGGCCCTGTACGAGGGGCCAACGGCAAGGGTACGGCACCAAGGGTTCCCATCGGATCAGTTCCCAATAAAGAGCGGCACTCGTCAGGGTTGCCCGCTGTCTCCCTTGCTGTTCGCCTTGTGCGTAGAACCTCTGGCGGCACATATAAGAAACAACCCAGATATTAAGGGAATATCTGTAAAGGAGCAGCCACACAAAGTGGCGCTCTACGCGGATGATGTGATCCTGACATTATCAAAGCCCCTTACCTCCCTGCCCAATGTCTTCTCAATTCTGGGGACCTTCAAACAAATCTCAGGGTTCAAAATTAATCAGGCCAAATCTGAAGCCCTCAATATCAATTTATCGAAGCCGGTGGAAAAATTAATTGGACTAAATTTCAACTTTAAGTGGCAACCCTCCATGCTTAAATATCTAGGGGTATATATCACGAAAGAGTACAAAGCTTTGTATAAAGCAAACTATCCCAGGTTGTTCCGGACTTTGCGAGAGGATCTCCGGCGGTGGGCGGAGTGTAGCATCTCGTGGATAGGTCGCATTCATAGCATAAAAATGAATCTCCCCCCGCGGGTGCTATACCTTTTCCAGGCCCTCCCGATCCCCCTAGTAAAAGGCGACATCCTTGCGTTACAGTCCCTAATAACAAAGTTTATCTGGGATAAGAAAAGCCCACGAATTAAAATAGAAATCTTGAGGAGGCCGACCTTGAGAGGAGGGTTGGGGGTGCCATGCTTGTTCGCCTATCACGAAGCAGCCCAGCTGAGCCAGATTGTGCAATTTAGGCATTTAGATTGGGCATTTAGACCCAAGCCTCCGGAGGTGGGTAGCGTTAGAAAAGGCGTGCTGCGCACCAATAGAAATTCAAAATCTAATTTGGTTGTCCAAAAAAAACAGGCCCGCCATGCGGACACCTCTGCAGGCAGTAGCCAGCTCCTTGAAAACGTGGGAGGCGACCAAATTTAAATGCTCTCTTACATCCCCGAATTCTCTGATGACCACGATTTGGGGGAACCCACATTTTGCTCCTGGACTGGATAGCTCTAATTTCTCAAATTGGATTCGAGCAGGGTATCTCCGTCTAAATGATCTGGAGGGTAGGCAATATATTAAGACATTCGATCATATAAAGGAGGAAAAAGCAATTCCTAATGCTGAATTATTCAGGTACCTCCAGATCAGAGCTTTCTATAACGAAGCTCCAATTCGGCCACGGAGAACAAATTTTGAGCAGCTCTGTTCAAGAGACACGGACACGAGGGGACTAACCTCTAGAATGTACAGGGAGGTGGTCTGTCCGGAGCCGGATGACCGACCCAGACTTAGTTACATGAGACAGTGGGAAGCAGACCTAGGGGAGACATTAGAAGACGAGGACTGGGATAGGATCCTGCAGGCAGCAGACAAAAGCTCTATCTGTACCACGTTAAAGGAGAACGCCTATAAAGTCCTGATGCGGTGGTACTACACTCCCACTAAATTATCTAAATTTGTCAAAGGCTACTCCCCGCTCTGCCCCAAACAGTGCGGAGACAGAGCGGACTTATGCCATATGCTGTGGTCTTACACAAGGGTGGCGCCGATTTGGGCAGAAATTAGAGACTGGCTTCAACGTTTACTGGAGGTGGAGATCCCCCTGGACCCATGGCTGTTCCTGCTGGGCAGACGGGTCGGGGGACTATCTAACGCCTCGCATAAGCTAATTACACATTTGGCAACCGCCACCAGGTGCGAGATTGCAGCATTATGGAAGCAACCAATTCTCCCAAGCATCCCCAAGATTAGAAACAGAATTTGGTTTGTTTGCCGGATGGAACAGCTAACAAGTATGGTTAACGACACCGGCCAAAATTTTCTAAAAGTCTGGTCGCCTTGGCTGGAACAGACGGACATCCCGGGAATAGATAGTGCCACAATATTGCAATGATAGTTAAGAAAGGCGTTTTCCGGTAACGAAAGGGATCCATGACAGGAGAAAGACAGTAGAACAGGGGGAGCGGGCGGGAAAGCGCCAGTCAACGACCGTCCTAAGAAACAGGGAAGGAACAAATAGGGCCACAGAGCGCTGGGCATAGGGGCATATACATATAACATATATATATACATATATATATACATATAACCCCACGGGGATCTCGAGGAGGAGCACAATCACCGGGAGAGATGGAGATTGGAAGTCCGGAAACTCTCTCCGCTATGGCGAAAGATCCTTTAACGCACCCCACCCCACTCCCCCTTCCCCTCCCTACCCCCCCCCCCTACCTGGCTTACCCCGTAACCAGGCCCCCTTGTTTGTCTTGTGAGTCTAGTATGTCTAGTCTTTGGACGATTGTTAAAAAACAAAAAAGGGTGAAATTACTGATGCCAACGTGAAGTGATAACATGTATGTTTTATTGCACCCAATAAAATCAAAGTTTAAAAAAAAAAAAAAAAAAACCCTGCAGTTACTCATAGTCCTGAGCGGAAGACACCTCAGGAGATGGGGATCAAACTTAAAAATGCAAAGTCTCCTGCAGTTACTCATAGTCCTGAGCGAAAGACACCTCAAGAGATGGGGATCAAACGTAAACAGAACAGCAATATCAAGCAGCTAGTGAAGAAAACAAAGAACCAGACCAGCGTTTTCAGTTTTGAGCAAGCGCTGGCTTGTGGTACTGATAATAACCCCAAAGCTCTCAAAAGAAAAAGTGCTAATCAGCCTGGAGTGAATTCAGAAGTCCTTGGGAAGGGCAAGAAGTCATTGGAACCTTCTGAACAAGGAAAGGTGAAAGCCCATCACAGCAACCTCAGCCTCCAAATGATTAACTCTGTTCAAGTATTTCACCCATTGGGTAAAAAAGCAGGTCCCACAGGTCCAGGGGCACCCGCAGGATCCATTACACTTGGAAATAAGCTTGGACCAATGCAAGGACGCCAAAGCCAGACTTCTGCTTCTCATGTTCAGTGGTCACTTACTGATGCGATTAAAAGGTCATGGCCAAAAAACAGGACAGTATTTCTGGAATTAAAGGAGTCGGTATTAATGCCAGGCCTAGGCTATTTAAAATACATGAGTACACAAGACCTGACATTAAAACCAGTGAAATCAAACAACATGGGGAAAACAAAGCTTCAGTTATAGAGAATCCGAAACACTTCCCAGTGATATCCATAGAACAGGAAGCTGCAGTAAGATGCATTGAAAAGATCAGCCAAACCACTATCCCCATTCCAGCTCCTGGCATTAAAACCAGTGAAATCAAACAACGTGGGGAAAACAAAGCTTCAGTTATAGAGAATCCCAAACACTTCCCAGTGATATCCATAGAACGGAAAGCTGCAGTGACATGCATTAAAAAGGTCAGCCAAACCACTATCCCCATTCAAGCTCCTTTCAACCAGAAGCACCAGCTTTCTAACCTGCAGCACCAGCTTTCTAACCTGCAGCTTCCTATCAATGTACCCAGTAGAGTGGACAACTTCACTCCATCCTTCTGTCAACAGCCTCTCCAAGAGCTTGAGGTCTCCATACCTATTCCACCAGAACAGAGAGAGGAGAGAGAGGCTATGAAAAGGAAAGCACAACTGGAGAGGGAGTAAGCCTGTCAACATACCTCCAATGGGAGGCTACAGTGCTTTGTTCAGAGGCAGGAGGATCATAATGACAAAGTGAGAATTTGACGTAAGGGGAGGGTCTGACATAACAGCACTGGGATCTATGCAACCATTTTAAGTCAGCATCCATCTTAGGTTTTGTCTGAGTGAACGGGTTATGAGATGGACGTTTTTGAATGAGGTTTTTGCTTTAATAAACCAAGCAGCTAACTGAAAAACCTTGAGCAAAGTGCCAATGTTATGAAAAAGGCCAGACTGATAGGGATGGTTTCTGTATGTAGAGAAAAGGTCACCAGCTTAATAAAGTATTATTGCTGAATCATCTCATTTAGACATCCCATAATGTCATCAACTCAATGTATTCGTGTGCATAATTTGTTTACCTTTTACGCTTACGTAGTGACGACACGCAACCTTGTAGAGGGGGCGTGGGTTTAGTATTTTGTGTATAAATAATGCCTGTATGCTACCATGTCTTTGGGAGGGTTTTATTTTGAAACTCTCCTCTGCGTGTGCACCGCACAAGCAATAAACTTATTTGTCTATTCTGCAAAATATAACCTCAGACTTGTGTTGTTATTTCACAGAGTTTATCAGATGGCGCACCGAATAGAAACCCAAAAAAACACCGGAAGCTGAGCACCTGGAAAAACCACTCCTCGGTCACTCAAATCTGAGCGCTCGTAAGAATCAAGGTAAAAGGCACCTTTTGAGGAAAGCCTGAGTTTAAAAAGTTGTTTTGAGTGATGTGTAGAGAGATGTGTTTTGAAGGGTGTCTCAATCTGTGTTGACGGGTTAACCTAGCAGTGTCAAATAAGTTTATTTGTCTGTTCCTGTATCCATTTTAAAGTGTTAAGTTTTAAGTTTTATTGGGATTAAGGTGAGAGTCCCATTAAATTTTTGGTGTTTTGGTGATAAAGGTGAGTGTTTGTATGCTTTAGGGATTGTTTTTCAGACTGTCCTGGGTTGTGATAAATATTTTTGTTGTCTGAGCAGGAAGGGTCCCTGATTGTACATTTGCTCTGTCTTGTCAGTAACATACCAAATGAGGTTATTTATGGATATCTGTTTAGAAGGTCTTATCTGTATCCATGTTATAGAAGTATAAGGTTTATCAGGGCTGGGTTGGACCCGCTGAAGAAATTCAAGTGTTTTCTTGGGTATAGTTATGGTGAAAAAATCAGAACAATAACATGCCAAAAGAGTTGTACGTAATCAGCTTGCGCTGATTATTGTATCAGGTGTATTGTACAGGTCAATTAAATTTGATTTCTGTAACAGGAGAATAATGGGAAACCAAAGTTCTCAGAATTTGCCGTTAGAGGTTGTGTGTCTGCAGACAGAAATAATAAAGAATGGATACAGAGAACAAGAAGAGACAATATAAATATGTTTTGTTGGCCAATGAAAAATACATGCAAGTTCAAATGAAAATACACATGCAAGTCCCAGTGAAAAAACATGCCACCCCAATGAAAAAAGTTTGTTTGCAATAAATTACTATGGAAAGAAGAGTGAAACTATGAGTAGCCGCACCGGTTTTCTTATTCGTAAGAATGCGAACGCAAGGGCTCATAGTGGAACCTTCTAACTTTCAGTGATCCCTGTGTGTCTGTGGTAGTATAAATCTTTGGATTTTATGAGGTTTTTGTGGCAAAAGTCAAGCATGGCAGGCCCGGCTGGCGGACACCGCAGAAATCAGTTGTGAACGTATAAGCTTTTCCTTCCATTTCCCCACATGCAATAAGTGGTTATAAATCATTTCCTGATATAAACTCAAGTTTCGGTGCCGGCAAGTAAAATTGTTGCGCCCTTAATGGAGAGTGGTTAGATGGATTTGATACCCTAATTAATTTTTCCTGAATGATTACCTGTGTGAAAGATAAACCATGCTAAGTATCACGTGTGCACAAATCACCATCCAAAAACTTGCAAGTACGTACGAAAACATGAATATTTTTTGCTCACAATGAAATCAAATGTCTGCAAGAAAGAGGATCAGAATCGCAGCAGCACAGAGCGTGCCCCCACTTTTTTCTCCAGCGCGAGGAATGTACTAAGATACGAAAGTTTAACTCAGAAAGCTCCGGAGCATCAGAGTAGTTTTAAAGTCAGGTTATTTATGAGAATAAAGAAAGAGAAGAGAACTTTTATTAATAGTTGCAGGGTGAAATTGTGTGGTAATAGGGGAGAAATGTCTTTCTTTTATTTGTTTGTTATTTTTGTGATGTTGTGTGGCTGTGTGTGAGAGAAGTTTTTTGTATTGTGTGTGTTCTGTATTGTGTTTAACGAGTAAAAACACATTTCAATTTTATTTCTATGGGATAAGGATATGTTTGGGAATATTTTGTGTTCAAAAATGTGGGTAAAAGATCATAAGCATTGTTTGAAGTATATATTGTATTGTATGTTTTCATGTATATAACGCCATTAATATGCACAGCGCTTCACAGAAGTGGTGCACGTCGTAATCATATAGGTAGCAAAGGGTAAAGGTAAGAGTTCATGAAATAAGTGATCCAGACATAAAAGTAACATTAAGGAAGAGAAGTCCCTGCTCTGAGGAGCTTACAATCTAATTGGTAGGTAGGGAGAGCGTACAGAAGCAGTAGGCTTTGATTAGAAGCCAGGAGAGGAATTTCAGGAGGGGAAACGCAGAATCAGAGTTTTAAGAGTAGAGTGATTCTGGCAGCAGCGTTTGGGAGAGATAGTAGGGAAGACAGGTGAAAGTCAGGAAGCTGGGATAGCAGGGGATTACAGTAATCAAGAGGGGAGAGAATGAGGGTCTGTATCAGAGTTTTAATAGTGAGCAACAGAGGAAAAGGTGTATCTTTGTGATATTGTGGAGGAAAAAGCGACAGTTATAGAAATGTTTTGAATGAAAGAGGAGAATATGAGAGAGGAGTTGAGGGAGTGACCCCTAAGCAGCGTGCTTGAGCTACTGCATGAAAGATTCAAGAGTAATGTGAAACTAGATAATAGGGTCAGGTTTGGGAGGAAGTATGAGGAACTCTGTTTTTGCCATGTTAAATTTAAGGCAAAAGAGGGCCTTCCAGGATGAGATAACAGAGAGACATTCAGAAACTTAGGTTTGTATGGCAGGTGTAAGGTCAGGGGTTGAAAAGTAAATGAGGGTGTTGTCAGCATAGTGGTGATATTTAAACCTAAGAGATGTTATTAGGTCACCTAGTGAGAGTGTGTACAGAGAAAAGAGAAGAGTGTGGTCCACAGAGGCAAATGCTGCAGAGAGTAATAGGAGCAGAGTGTAATGACCTCTGTCTGGGGCAGCATATAGGTCATCAGTTATTTTAGTTAGAATTGTCTCCGTGGAGGGAGCAGTGCAGAAGTCAGATTGTAGAGGGTTAAGGAGAGAATGGGTGTTGAGAAAATGGAGCAAGCAAGAGAATACAAGACAAGTTCAGTAGTTAGAAAGACAGGTCAGGTCAAGCTTGCTATTTTTGAGTCATGGTATAACGATTACATGTTTTAAGGAGAATGGAAATGTAGCAGATTAGAGGGAGAAAAGGCGATCCACAGTGATGGTGACATTCTCTTTTGAGACAGTGGAAAAACAGTGGAAAAAGAGTCAAGGAAAGCAGGAGAGAGTAGGAAGCGGAGTAGGATAGGAGGAAAAAGAGGGAATGTTCTGGTGTATGAATTCAACCTCTTTCTTAAAATAGTCAGCAAAGTCCTGAGATAAGATGAAAGAAGAGTTAGTGAGGGTTAGACTTGTGAGTGTTGATTAATGGAGAGAAATAGGTGTGTGTAGCTTGAGAAAGGACAGAATTGCAACAGGATAGCATAAATTTGTAGTGAATGAAGTCAGTGAAACTATAAAAGTTCAAACAGAAGGCATTAAAAAGAACTGAGTGGAGGGAAATAGCATGAGCGTGTGGAGTTATTTGTGTGTTAAGAAGTTATATAAACCTCAGCTATATAAAAGCCTGTTGGTTAATTTTTGAGAGGCCATAAAAAATGTAGTTCTTATGGCTCTGGATAAAGCTCCATGTATTTAAACTTTAAGCAAAAGTTCCAGTCCAATAATTAGTATTTTTAAGGAAGAAGCCGTGGTGTACCATTATCTTATCTTTTCAGGGTCAATTGGCGAAACGCCCAGAAACAAAATGGCTCTTTGCCCGGAAACAAGTCTTATAGAAAATATTTTTTCTTTAGTCAGATGAATATGCAGTGTCTTTAAAATTATAAAGCTGACCATGTGCTCGGCACAGTGCAAAGAGGTTATATAAAGCAAGATATTAGTGTGAAGTCTTATACAAAATCATTTGTCTATTAACTGAATATGTGATGTATGTTATAACGAATTAACCATTTATTTTTTCCAAAGGTGTCCGTAAGCAGTGGTTATTGTAAAAATTGCTGTGTAATCTAGAATGGGTTTGCCAGGAAGTGGTGAATTTGGGAGTCACCTCTCATTTGTGGGTGTGTCTTGTGTATAGGGTTAAATACAGGGGATACATAGTTGCAAAAGAAGTTACATAAGTGAATAAGGTATGCATTATGTAGAAGGCATTTAAATTTTTTAACAGAATAGTTACAGTGGAGTGTTTGGGGTAAAAGCCAGATAGGGATTGGCTAGGGAAATTTGTATGGGTAAAATAATGGCTTAATTGGGAGTGAATATTTTTCCATGACAGTGGATAGTATTGGGAGAAGAGAGATTGAGACAGTGTTTTTTTTGTCCCCACTTTTGAAGATTGGGACAAACTCTGGTAGTTTCCCAGGTCTTAGGGATATGGCCTGCAGACAGGATAGAATTAATTATGGAAACAAGTGGGTTAGCAAGGGATGAGGCCCTAAAGTTTCAGGAACTTAGATTGTATCAAAGTCAGGTTCACATTGGCTACTTAGTTTTAATTTGAGGAACATTAATAGGGAATACCTCTGTCTATATGTGGATGCTAAGACAGGAGTAAACACATTGATACAAGAATTTAGTCCTAGGTATAAATTATCTCCCTATGAGACACATATGGGATGACTTATGACTATCAGCAGTCCAAAGGAACGAATTAAGGACCATGTTATTAGTAATAAAACAATAAGTTGTATGCAACTAATACATTTTTTGAGTCTCTCTAGACAACGTTGAAAGTGCACCTACTCGAGATGGGGTTAATAGTCACATATTTCCTGCGCAAGCATGCTTTTCATCTCAGGTGAAAAGGCCTAAAGTAATCACCAATACAGCAATTAAAGCGGCAGAGTAATTTTCCTGGACCCAAAGTACAGTAAAGCTCGTTCCAGCTCCACCAAACGTTCCAGCGCCACTAAAGACCAAAGTCACCTAAAGTACAGCCGCATCAAGTTAACGTCTTGCCGAGTCAAAACTCTAACCGTTAACCAACGAGGAAAATAAGACACCAGGCTAAGGCCAGGTTTTATCAGAACATTTCATTTTTCAGAGACTCAATATTTTTATTCTTTAGAGTGTGTTAAGTTAGAAATTTAAGGTGTATGTAGAATTGAGCCTTGATGGGAGGATTGGTTTCCTGGAAGCGTGGCTTGTGAAAGCTCTTGTATGTGTTTTGGCAGTACTCATCACTCTCTATGTATGTGTCATGTGCAGCAAAACTTTGATCCAGAAGTGTGTTGCACCTCCACCGAAAGGAGGGGGTCACCCAGGGGCGTGTGTCAGCCACAAGGAAAGGATCATAAGTCAGCCATGTTGACCATCGCAGACATTGTCTGTTCTGATATTCTGAGTGAATGATGTATGCAATGCGTGCAGGGGTGAGGATCACGCATTTGCTTCCACAGATACCAAACCCCCTCAATTCTCAGTAATAGAATGTTGTGATGATTCTGAAAATATATGATGATAGAGATAGATGCAATTTCTTTTATCTAGCAACTGCATATCCAAAGAAAGGTTGCTTGCATAAAATAAGGTTTTTAGTATTATGTGTATAATTTCTGTATTTTTCCAATTTTTTAAGGGAACCTCTTTAAAGGGTGTATCACACACTAGGAACAAGAATCAATTTATGGGTGAAGTGTCTCCACCAACTAATGAAACCTGTGTAAAAATGTATGTTTAGTCAGATAACAATTTACAGGAAGGATGTGGCCTTAATTTTGCAGTTTTAATTTTATCATTAAACCAAGAACAGGTTCAGATTAGGCTTATGGCCTTACAAAACAGAATTGCTTTAGACTATGTTTTAGCTTCAAAAGGAGGGGTATGTGTCCTAATTGAGGAACAATATTGTGTTCTTATTCCAGATCAGTGTAGCAATGTGCAGCATGAACTACTGTAGATGAAATACAAGAGATTCAAAAGAGGTTTACAAAGGGAAGTGACAGATTATCACCCTTGGGGTTAGGTGAATGGCTTAGATCACTTGGAGCAAAAACTTTTGAATGTTTTGATGTGTTTGGGAGTGTCACTTGTTGTTATATGTGTGTGTCACGTGTTGCAAAGGTATGATCCACAGGTGTGCGACCCCCTCCCCCATTCGGATGCCACTCTTTACAGATGCCAGAAAACAGCAGTACCGTGAAGAAAGAAGATGCCGACCACAGTTATTCAATTCATCAAAAGACATATTGGCCGCAGCGCCTTACGAGACTATGACAGTGAAGGGCACGCGCCCTTGTCCTCTGAGTTATCCCTGGACTATCATCATGAACTTAATTCTCAAAAGCTATGTTTTAAGAATAAAAAGGAGGGAGTGACAAAGTGAGAATTTGACGTAAGGGGAGGGTCTGACATAACAGCACTGGGATCTATGCAACCATTTTAAGTCAGCATCCATCTTAGGTTTTGTCTGAGTTAACGGGTTATGAGATGGACGTTTTTGAATGAGGTTTTTGCTTTAATAAACCAAGCAGCTAACTGAAAAACCTTGAGCAAAGTGCCAATGTTATGAAAAAGGCCAGACTGATAGGGATGGTTTCTGTATGTAGAGAAAAGGTCACCAGCTTAATAAAGTATTATTGCTGAATCATCTCATTTAGACATCCCATAATGTCATCAACTCAATGTATTCGTGTGCATAATTTGTTTACCTTTTACGCTTACGTAGCGGCGACACGCAACCTTGTAGAGGGGGCGTGGGTTTAGTATTTTGTGTATAAATAATGCCTGTATGCTACCATGTCTTTGGGAGGGTTTTATTTTGAAACTCTCCTCTGCGTGTGCACCGCACAAGCAATAAACTTATTTGTCTATTCTGCAAAATATAACCTCAGACTTGTGTTGTTATTTCACAGAGTTTATCAATAACATCTCTAAACGTTACGGATACCCACCATCCAGACTTATTTCCCCCATGAGCTACTTACTGTAGGCCCTAAAAAACAAAACAAAAAAAAAAACCTTAATAATCTGTAACTGATGATAAGCTCTGTGACTATCTGTAAATAAGATTTATATGTATAAGTCAGTTTGTAACATATTTTACTAAGAATATATTTAAAACTCTTCAATAAAATGTATCTATTTTTAATTGAACTCTTTATTTACTAAAGAAATTATTTACAAATGCCAAGGGTTACTGAAATTCTGCAAATTAACTTTAGATTACCCTCTTGATGATAAGAGAGAGAGAGAGAGAGAGAGAGAGAGAGAGAGAGAGAGAGAGAGAGAGAGAGAGAGAGAGAGAGAGAGAGAGAGAGAGAGAGAGAGAGAGAGAGAGAGAGAGAGAAGTAAGTCAGACCCCACATATAAGAAAGAAACAGATAAATATTTAACTATATGCTTTGTCATGTTGGATGTATGTATGTACTGTATGTCTTTATTTATATAGCGCCATTTATGTAGAAAGCGCTTCACCGCAGTAATACACGTGACAATCATATAAATAATACAAATAACAGATCATGGGAATAAGTGCTTCAGACATACTGTTGGTAGGTAGAACATACAGAGACAGTAGAAGGGCGTTCTGGTAAGTGCGTCTGCAATGGGCCAAGCTTTTTGTATGCGGTCTATAGTATCAGCCACGGAGCTACTCACATGCTTCTTTAAGCAGATGTGTTAGAATGTGGGTCTTAAAGGTGGATAGAGAGGGTGCTAGTCGGGTATTGAGGGGAAGGGCATTCCAGAGGTGAGGGGCAGTCAGTGAGAAAGGTTTAAGGCGAGAGAGGGCTTTAGATACAAAAGGGGTAGATAGAAGACATCATTGGGCGGATCGCAAGAGTCGGGATGGTGCATAGCGAGAAATTAGAGCTGAGCTGTAAGGAGGGGCAGAAGAGTGTAAAGCTTTAAAAGTGAGGAGGAGAATTGAGTGTGAGATACGGGATTTGATAGGAAGCCAAGAGAGGGATTTCAGCAGGGGAGACGCTGAGACAGATTTAGGAAAGAGTAGAGTGATTCTGGCAGCAGCGTTTAGGATAGATTGTAGGGGAGACAGGTGAGAGGCAGTAAGACCGGACAGCAGAAGGTTCCAGTATTTGAGATGGTAGAGAATGAGGGTCTGTGTCAGAGTTTTAGCTGTCGAGCAACAGTGGAAGGGCGTATCTTTGTAATATTGCGGAGGAAAAAATGACAGGTTTAGCTACCTTTTGAATGTGAGAGAGGAGGCTGTGACCCCCAGGGCAGCGTGCTTGGGCTACTGCATGTATAGTAGTTCTTCCAACAGTAATGTGGAAGGTGGTAGTAGGGCCAGGTTTGGCATGAAATATAAGGAGTTCTGTTTTTGACATGTTAAATTTAAGTCGGCGGAGGATCATGTTGCATTGGGCTTCTCTTCCTTGTGTTTATACTGTACAATGTCGTGCGTGATCCAGGGGGAGCATGGGAGAAAAGAATATAAAAAAACACAATATAAGTGCAGACAGTTTGATACTGGGTGAATTAAAGTGATTTTTATCTTGGCTCATGAGTGTTGCCTACTCACAAGATTTAAATAGGACACGGGCAGTTTAGACACAATGGTCTCAGTGGACTGGATCTGTGGATTCTGAGTATGATGCGATCTTCACTCTCAGCCAGACAGCATATGTGTGGAGGGAAAGAGAGTATACATAGTGCAGACCAGTATGGTAAAAAGGTATAACTTTATAGAACTTTAAAAATGAACACTTACAATAAAAACATTAATTTCAGGCATGTATCACAATAATTGTGAGTGGAAGGAGGTGGACTGCAGATCTTAGGGCTCACCCACCACCTTTGCTGCGCAGGCATTGCGAGGGAAACTGCTCCGCTGGAGGGTCCTTCTCAGTCCCTTCCCGGGTACTCGGATGCTGGAGGCTCCAATCTCCCTGGTGTGTGTCTGCTGCGGTGTCCCTCCAGCGGAGCAGTTTCCCTCGCAGTGCCTGCGCAGCAAAGGTGGTGGGTGAGCCCTAAGATCTGCAGTCCACCTCCTTCCACTCACAATTATTGTGATACATGCCTGAAATTAATGTTTATATTGTAAGTGTTCATTTATAAAGTTATACCTTTTTACCATACTGGTCTGCACTATGTATACTCTCTTTCCCTCCACACATATGCTGTCTGGCTGAGAGTGAAGATCGCATCATACTCAGAATCCACAGATCCAGTCCACTGAGACCATTGTGTCTAAACTGCCCGTGTCCTATTTAAATCTTGTGAGTAGGCAACACTCATGAGCCAAGATAAAAATCACTTTAATTCACCCAGTATCAAACTGTCTGCACTTATATTGTGTTTTTTTATATTTTTTTCTCCCATGCTCACCCTGGATCACGCACGGATTTGTACAACCTGAGGGACCAGTGGAACCAGTCCCTAACCAGCTGGGTCGAGCAGGGGGTCTTTATATCATTTTTTATACACTTTAATATTATACACGTGTGTACATGCATTTGTCATATTCCTGCATCAATTGATTTAAGAATAACCACTGTATATTGATAGTGGACACTAGTAGAGTTAGCGCTTTATATTCACTATAACACAGCATATACTGTACAATGTCACATACCCAGTAGCACTCCTTAAGACAAATATATATGGTGAGGTGGGTCTGGGGTTGAGTTTACATGGGTTTGTTTTCGCAGATTTAAATTGTTTGGAGGTCTGTGACTCCTCCCCGTTTCCAAACTTACTCTGCCCACCTTTAAAGCAGCAGTCCAAGCTGTCGTTTAAAAAAAAAATCCCTTTGATATGTGCATTAATACAATCCACACATTGATAAGTAATTAGCTAAGTTGCAATTGATCGGTGAAGATTCGGCTCGGGGGTTCACTAAATGGTTGCCAGTGTAGCAGAAGAGGACCAAAAATGCAAAGTTCTCTGGGGTGATCATGTGACCAGGCAGTCACTGGGATACAATTGAGTTTTGCACAGCTAGGGAGAGGGCAGTGTTCAAAAAAGGGGGGGGGGGGGTTGCCAGAGCCTGATCCAAAAGAGGAAGGGGGTGCGACTTTGTAAATGGTTGCTATAGAAAAAAAAGTGATTGTTACATTATGATACATTAAAATTTTAATTCAGAGTTGTTTAAAAAAAAAGTACTACTACTAGTAGCATTATACTAAAAAATAATACAGATGCACAGTAATACCCTCTATAGATATACCAAGAATTGTTAAGTGTGAGTGTGTGTGTGAGTTTATGACATGTGGAAGGAAGGTGGAGGGGTGAGAGTCATGGCGAGGGGAGGGGGGTGAAGGAGAGACATGGCGAGGGGAGGGGGGTGAAAGAGACATGGCGAGGGGAGGAAGGTGAAAGAGAGACATAGGGAGGGGGGTGAAATAGAGACATGGGAATGGGTTTAAAAGAGAGACATGGGGAGGGGTGAAAGAGACATGGGGAGCAGGTGAAAGAGACATGGGGAGTGGGTGAAAGAGTCATGGGGAGCGGCGGTGAAGAGACATGGGAGCAGGGGTAAAGAGACATGGGAGCAGGGGTAAAGAGACATGGGGAGCAGGGGTGAAGAGACATGGTGAGCAGGGGTGAAGAGACATGGGGAGAGGGGTTGAAAGAGACATTGGGAGGGGAGGGTGAAAGAGACATGGGGAGGTGATCGAGAGACATTTAGAGGGGGGGTGATAGAGAGACATGTGGAGGGGGGGGATGATAGAGAAACACGGGGAGGGGGTGCAAGAGACATAGAGAGGGGGGTGAAAGAGAGCCATGGGTTAGGGGGTGAAAAAGAGACATGGGGAGAGGGATGAAAGAGAAATGGGGAGGGAGGCGATAGAGAGACATGAGGAGGGAGGCGATAGAGAGACATGGGGGGATGAAAGAGACATGGGGAGGGGGGGTGAAAAAAAGACATGGGGGGAGTGAAAGAAAGCCATGGGGAGGGTGGGTCCATGATCCTCAGTTGCTCGAAGAGTAGGCCCGGGTGAGTAGTTTTTCTTCTTCACAGGTCCGGGAGATGTTGATCGGACGGCTTCTTAGGGTCAAATAAGACATGACAGACCATATATAAGGCCTGTGACATCACAATTGACTGACAAATGATATATCCACCAATCTAATTGGTGGATGTACCATGTGATGGCTTCCATTTTATTTTGTTGGCAGAAATGACATCATCTTAAGTGATTGGATAATAAAGGAACTATTGGATCTCAATATAAATGTAGAAAATATGCAGGGCCAAAGCTATGACAATGCTGCAAATATGCGGGGAAAGCATAATGGAGTTCAAAGACATGTTGAACATGAACCCACGTGCGTTTTATGTACCATGTAGTTCTCATTATTTGAACCTAGTGGTTAACAACACTGCCAAACCCAATATAGGTGCCATTTAATTTTTGGGCTTAATTCAACCGTTGTATAATTTCTTCCCCAGGTCCACCAACAGATAGATCATTCTTTTAAAATCCTTACCCAATTTAACACTAAAGAGAGTTTGTGAAACACGTTGGGAGTCTCGTATTGATGCAGTTAGACCAATTCGATACCATCTGGGAGCGCTCTATGTTGCGTTAGTCTATATTAAAGAAGATGTGACATTTAAAAGTGAACATCATGGCCCCCAGAGTAGAGCTGTTGCGTACACTCTCGCAAAATGTATTTGTGACTATAAATTCATATGTTGTGTAATATTTTGGTATGACATATTAAGTACAATCAATCCAGTGAGCAAGCAGTCTATAAACTATGACAAAAACAAGTCCAAAGACCAAATCTGGGGCTCCAAAAAACAATCCCAACAATAGATTTGGGGCCCTGTTTGTTTAAATGAAAAACACTACAGTAATGTCCAATCCTTTGTCTCATAAATAGAAAGGTATCCTTACCAACTCCACTTCTAAATGGTGTAAATGATCAGTCTAGGGGTTTACAGTATATACATGTAGAAAAGATGGCGCCTAGCTGGTTCTGCTCTGTTATTGAGCTATCACAAATCAGCTGTAAATGTTCACATGGAATGGCACCTAGTTAACTTTTTAAATCAATAACTGTAGACTTGCTAGTCGGCCAATATCATAGACTCTATCCTCAATAATAACAAAGTGGAGACTCACGGTTATCAAAGGGTGCATCAGTTCAATCCTGCTCCTGTGGGTTGCTGCAGGGCACCTTTTGGTGTGTTGTTCGCGAGGTAGATAGTACAAAGTGAAAAATGTGCGATGCACAACCGGAACGAAAAAATAAATGAACTGGAGAGAGTGTACAGTAACTACACAATTTGCTTTTAATAACTCATCTAATCAAATGACCGGCAACAAAACGCGCGCGCACACAGAGGTTTTCAAACATCTCTATGGAGCTTGGTCCCACCCCCCGTTCGCGTCACGTGTCACTCACGCGTGGCGCGCTCACGGGACGATCGTGCACCACTCCCCAGCTGCGACACAACACCCGTAACAATGCCCACCTGTCTCCTGCGCTCTGCATCCAATCACAGCTCCCGCGGGGGCCACACCTCCGTTCCGCCTCTCACTTTCATTGCTCCAGTCCTCCTATTTAATCTCTGCTTGCTCAGTTACACATTGCTGAGCATAGACCATAGTAGCCTTGTGTTCCTACATTCCTGCTTTGCCTTGCCTTGTGCCTTGCCTCTCTTGCTTTCAGTTTGACCTCATGTGTACCGACCCGGCTAGACTCTTGGACGCTCTCTGTATAACGACCCCAGCTTGCCCTCGACTACCTGCATCTCTCCATCCCTGACCACGGATATAGGACATTCTTTTAACCCACTAGCTCCAACCCTCGACCTCGGCACAACGGACATCTACCGTTACTGGCTCCTCCCCATGACCGCAGCAAGTATATGGACTACCCTCTCTCTCCAACCCGACCCGGCTACGCTGACAATCCAGGCGTGCCTCCACTGCTGTGGGTGCGCAGTTTCTACTTTCCCACCTCAGTACCGGGGGTCCGCCTTGTTCGTGGTGAGTGCAAGGGTCACAATTAGAGAGGGTTGGGGTTCCTTACAATGCATCTGATCTCAGACGCGCTATTAGAGAGGGTTGGGGTTCCTTACATTGCATCTGATCTCAGACGTGCTATTAGAGAGGGTTGGGGCTCCTTTGAATGCATCTGATCTCAGACGCGCTATTAGAGAGGGTTGGGGCTCCTTTGAATGCATCTGATCTCAGACGCGCTATTAGAGAAAGTTGGGATTCCTTACAATGCAGATTTCAGAC
The DNA here is from genome assembly GCF_040206685.1 of Ascaphus truei. Classification (NCBI taxonomy): domain Eukaryota; kingdom Metazoa; phylum Chordata; class Amphibia; order Anura; family Ascaphidae; genus Ascaphus; species Ascaphus truei. Next base: position 119,542 of record NW_027457101.1, on the reverse strand, counting down.
GCGCTGTTAGAGAGGGTTGGGGCTCCTTACAATGTTTTTGATCAATGCATTGTAAGGAACCCCAACCCTCTCTAGTGTGTATTTGTGAACTGTAAGGTGCTTGACTAATACACTGGAAGAATATCATTGTTTTCGATTAAAAATATCAAAGAATGTGTTACTTTAACGAGCGCTTTCTCTTTTTTTGAATCTCCAATATACTATTTGCCAAGTGGGACTGATGAAATCACCAAAAACTACTGTAGCAGGTCCCCTTTGGTTGTCAATACGTTACTTTGAAGTGGAAGGGAGAGACCTACTGAGGCCAATATACTAAGCATCGCAAACTGAGCGAGGGGAGGGGTGGAGGGTTTCGGCGCATGTCAAACTTCAATTGCACTCGTGTACTAAGTTCAAATTTCTCCATCTGCGCCCAGCCCCAAAATGATGTTTAGCGCACAGAAATGGATTGCACTTGGTGTATAAAAGTCAATGGTACATACTAATATCTATATAAATATATACAGTATTCGACAAATCACCCAAAAATCTACTCGCCCAACCAAAAAATCTACTCGCCACCTAGTCCCGCCCCCAACCCCGCCCCTAGTCCCGCCCCCAAATCCACCCCCAACCCCGCTTTAAAATAAAACATATGAATAAAATCCAATTAAATGACAAATATATTTATTTTATTACATTATACAGCTAAACCCCGTTATAACGCGGTCCTCGGGGTCCACCCCGAGACCACCGCGTTAGTAACGGGGTCGCGCTAATTTTAAAAAAAAATGGCCGCCGCGCACCTGATCGGGAGGGAGTGAGGAGGGAAGGAGGGAAGGAAGAGGCCTGCACAACATGCGGGCCCGTCTGGCCTCTCTGTGGGGCCCGCAATGACGGCCGCCAGTTAATTAAAGAAATAAAATGTTTAAAAAAAACGGCACGGTTCATCCCTCCTCCCTCCCAGTCCCCTCCCTCTCAGAGCCCCCTCCCTCTCACAGCCCCCTCCCTCTCCCCTCCCTCTCATAGGCTCCTCTCTCTCAGCCCCCGGCAGCCATGTGTTTTTTTTTTTTCTTCCGGAGTGTTTTTTTCTTCCGGAGAGGCTTAGTACTGAGGATTTAGAGAGAGAGAGAGAGTGTGTGTGTGTGTGTGTGTGTGTGTGTGTGTGTGTGTGTGTGTGTGTGTGTGTGTGTGTGTGTGTGTGTGTGTGTGTGTATCTAGTTGTGCTGCACCGCAGATTTAAGCCTTGATAGAGCTCTTTAAGCCAGCATTAAGAAGATTGGACCTCAATGCAACGTTAAAGTGCTGTGATTAGTACTGGACTGACAGCTCATGTTACAGGGCAGATGTGGCAATGCTATTCATTGGAGTAGTACTAGAGTAGCAAAAGGCAAAGCAGACGTCTCCTTGAATAGAAGGGCAGCTCTAGGAAGTGGTGACAGAGCTCTGTGCTGTACTCTACTGCCGCTGCACAACAGCGTTGAGGTGGAGCATCAGACCTTTGCACTGGAATGGGTTGCTGAACATTTGGAAGTGCTGTTTTTTGGAAGCTGTAAAGCGTTCTTGCTGTGCTCGGTCAAACCTGCAGATGTGTTTATTTTCAGGAGGCAGAGTACATAGTAGGTAAACCATTGGGAGGAGTAAAATCCTCCCAGCTTCTTTGCCCTGCCTTTCCTATCTGAGCTTTCAGAGAGCTGTGGATTCCTTAAACAGCCTGTTGAACGAAGCTTGAGACAAGTTGCAGATAAACACGGTAGGGTGGGGATCAAGAGGAGGGGCCTTCATGATTGGGGGGGGGGGGTGGTTAAAGGTTACACATTTTTATGTGTAACCAAACCAAACCAAAAAATCTACTCGCCACCTAGTCCCGCCCCCAAACCCGCCCCTAGTCCTGCCCCCAACCCCACCCCTAGTCCTGCCCCCAACCCCACCCCCAACCCCGCTTTAAAATAAAACATATGAATAAAATCCATTTAAATGACAAATATATTTATTGTATTACATTATACTACAATTAGCCCTTGTTACGTGTGTGTGTGTGTGTCTGTGTAAATGTCGATCTAGAAATAAAAGCCAGGTGTGAATGACTAGTTTCCTGCACATCTTAATCAGTGTCTGGATGCCCCCGCTTCACAATATCTAAAGCAGAACCCCCACTCACCTGCGCTTCGGCGTCATGACGTCACGTTGCCCTAGTAACGTGACGTCACATGACCTCACAGCGTCATTTCGATGCCGTGTTGCCATGGCGACGCAGGAAGGAAGCCGCCGGAGCCTAGGTAAGTGAAGGTTTACAGAAGCCCTGCAGCTCCCCCGGCACTTAATTTAAGTGCCTTCGGGAAGCGCGCGGAGCCTCTGTAAACTCCACGCCCCCCAGCCGGCAGTCTTGCGCCCCCCATGGGGGTAGCGCCCCCAAGTTTGCGCACCGCTGTTCTAGAAATGCAATCGGATAAGGCTCTTTCTGCACGCTTTTGCACAACTCCCAGCTACTAGAATATCCCCCTGTGTCTATCCAAGAGGAGGTTTTAGTGTACTGACAAAAAACATCCCAAAATAAAGTGTAATTAAGGCCGCGAGGTGTCACTGTATATAGAACATAGATCCAGTAGCACTCTCATTGTAAAAGACTCATCTCTATCCCCCCACAAATAAGCAGGGGGACCCATTCAATACCCAAAACGCGTATCTCTGAAGCATTAAAGCAAAGTGCAGTGCTGTACCAAAGTAGTAGTTTAGTTTAGACTGCCCTTGAATGGAGTTGAACACTTCCCCAGTGCTGGAATTAGACATAAAAGGTCTATGCAGCAACATAGAGTAGTTGTGTTTAGACGCATGGCTCTATTTTTTGGAGCAGAGCCGCAGCATATATACTGTAAGAACAGTTTCTTACTTCTGACGCGGTATGTTAGACTTATGGCACTTCAGATATGGAGGATTGTTTTGGGCAAATAAAAGGTTAAAAAAAAGTATCAGAGAAATGCAACTTGTGACGCATCTCATTTTAATCTGTGCACCATGTAACTGCCCCCAACTCATCCTACTCACTCTCCCCAAGGTGCAAATTGGGGCAGAGACGCAGAATGTGATACATCTCATTATAATCTGTGTGCCATGTAACTCCTCCCCAACTCCTCCTACTGACTCTCCCCAAGGTGCATGCTGGGGCAGAGACGCAGACTGTGATACATCTCATTATAATCTGTGATACTTTATCTTGCCATGAAGTCAATGCATTTGAACCCAGTGATACAGTATGTTGATCCCACTGCTGTCAGTGGCACTGTCCATATGTGTACTTGTGTCACCCAATGTATGTAATACAATGTATCACAGTAGCTGTGATTTTTATGACTGATACTCAAGTTAACCACTTCTCAACCACTTGAAATTAAATGTCAACAGTAGCTGATTTCTCTATTATGACATCACGAGACAGTATCATTGAGCCTCCTAGGAGATGCCAGCAGCAGTGTTCTGTAATGACATCATGGAATCGCCTTAGAGACTGAGATAAATACACAAATGTAAACTTGTTTGTGCGTGACTTGAATTAGTTCCCGAAGGAAACCGTTAGTTTTGTGGACATCTCAGAGATAGGAAAAGTGTGGCGCTGTACAGAGAGACTAATTATCTCCACCTTAACTCTGTATCATGGCAGGTAGGAAGCAATGTGACCTTTACATACCCAAAAAGAAATGGATAATATCTATATTTCTGAACTGTTTACTTTCACAATGTTTTATGGGGTACAGAACAGATAACATGACTCCTATCAATGGATGGGAGAAAGAAGACGGATGGGGTGGGGGGGCGGGGGGGAGGGACGGAGGTAGACAACACCCAGGGGGGTTAGGTACCTGGCCTTTATTGGATAATATTTTTTTTTATAAATGTCAAAACTGATTTATTATAGATACATACACACATATTTGTTTTATTGTATTTACTTTCATATCTGGCTTGTAATTCAAAATCTTAAATGATTTGAACAGTAATGTATAGAAAAGAACACATGTACTGTATACATAAATGTCAAAGCGGCAAACGTCTATGGGATCTATGGGATAGTAAAAAAAGACACAGGAACCTTAATGAATACAGTAGGATTAGTTATGTATAAGGCATGCTTTTTCCTTGCCCTAAGTTTAGGTCAATAACTATTGGACCAATTCTACACCGTGGGGTGTAATGTTCGACTACTTTCAGCCATATCCTTAAATTATTGTCTACAGCAGTGTTTTTCAACCACGGATCCTAGGAACCCTAGGATTCCCCGGGCATCCCTAAAGGGTTCGCTGTAATTTTCAGGTCATTTTAAAATTGTACTTAATACAGAAGAATTTACAGTACAATGCATCTTATCTCAGACGCGCTATTGGAGAGGGTTGGGGTTCCTTACAATGCATCTGATCTCAGACGCGCTATTAGAGAGGGTTGGGGCTTCTTATAATGCATCTGATCTCAGAAGCGCTATTAGAGAGGATTGGGGTTCCTCACACTTCATCTGATCTCAGACGCACTATTAGATAGGGTTGGGGTATATTACAATGCATCTCATCTTAGACTCGTTGTTAGAGAGGGTTGGGGTCCCTCAGAATTTCACATATGGTTCCTTAACCAAAAAAAGGTTGGAAACCACTACTCTACAGTAATACAAAGGCCCCAAAAAAGACAAAGCCACAAAACGAGGGCAGAATCTGCCACTTGATTTACAGATACAGCTGACCTGAGTGCTCCTCCAGATACCTCAATATACCAGACGTCTCAGAATACCACACCATAATATTACCACAAAATACCACAGTAGGAACAGGCAATTTTTATGTTTTTATTTTTATTTTTAAAGATCCAGTTCCGAAAGCTATGGTACATCTATATTTGTCATTGTGTTCATAGGTGGACATGAAAGCAGGTGATGGACTGCACAAGTTTTATATGCCAGTTGCCACTTTGTGTTGAAAACTACCTAGAAATAGTTTTCTGTCTGTGTTACATCCCAACACATCATATATGTATATATGTATATATGCAGTGCTCGACAAATAATGTTAACCTGTCGCCCGTTGCGAGTGGATTTAGGCAGCTGGCGACCCGTGCTGCAGCTCAACGAATTCCCCTGCTCGTGCCAATTTTTTTTTTTTTTTTTTTTTAAATAAATAAATAATCCCCCTCCCTGATTGGGTTAAAAAAAAAGTTAAAAAAAATGGCGGCAAATCCTGTGGTCCCGGCGCGCGTGCACAGGGCAAGCAGAGTGTCCTGCCATTTGCGCTGCCTGTTCCCCCCAGCAACCCAGAATCCCCCGCATCCCTCCTCCCCCCCCCCACGTGGGACGGAGGGGGAAGCCCAAACCAAGCCCCGTGCGCAACCCAGCCCCCCCCCTCCGCTCCCCAAGTGGGACGGAGGGGGAAGCCCAAACCAAGCCCCGCGCGCAACCCAGCCCCCCCCCCCTCCGCTCCCCACGTGGGACGGAGGGGGAGCCCAAACCAAGCCCCGCGCGCAACCCAGCCCCCCCCCCCTCCGCTCCCCACGTGGGACGGAGGGGGAGCCCAAACCAAGCCCCGCGCGCAACCCAGCCCCCCCCCCTCCGCTCCCCACGTGGGACGGGAGGTGGAAGCCCAAAACAAGCGCCGCGCGCGATCCAGCCCCCACGCCCTCCCCCCTCCGCTCCCCACGTGGGACGGAGGGGGAAGTGCAAACCCAGCTTCCCCCGTGCGCGCCTCCTGCTGGGACCTGCTCCTGCTCCTGCTGGGACCTGCTCCTACCTGCTCCTGCTCCTGCTGGGACCTGCTCCTGCTCCTGCTGGGACCTGCTCCTGCTCCTGCTGGGACCTGCTCCTGCTCCTGCTGGGACCTGCTGCTGCTGCTGGGACCTGCTGCTGCTGCTGCTGGGACCTGCTGCTGCTCCTGCTGGGACCTGCTGCTGCTGCTGGGACCTGCTGCTGCTGCTGCTGGGACCTGCTGCTGCTCCTGCTGGGACCTGCTGCTGCTGCTGCTGGGACCTGCTGCTGCTGCTGCTGGGACCTGCTGCTGCTGCTGCTGGGACCTGCTGCTGCTGCTGGGACCTGCTGCTGCTCCTGCTGGGACCTGCTGCTGCTGCTGGGACCTGCTGCTGCTGCTGCTGCTGCTGGGACCTGCTGCTGCTGCTGCTGCTGGGACCTGCTGCTGCTGCTGCTGAGGCCCACGCTGCGCTGTGTGTCCCATGTCTTGGAGAGGGCCCACTGCCGTGCGGAGACCCCACTGCTGCCACGTGTGACCCGGTGAGTGTGTGAGTGACAGACTGAGTGTCTGTGAGTGTGCCTGTGTGTCTGTCAGTGTGCCTGTGTGTCTGTGAGTGTGTCTGTGAGTGTGCCTGTCAGTGTGTCTGTGAGTGTGCCTGTGTGTCTGTCAGTGTGCCTGTCAGTGTGCCTGTGTGTGTGTGTGTGTGTCTGTCAGTGTGCCTGTGTGTTTGTGAGTGTGCCTGTGAGTGTGCCTGTGAGTGTGCCTGTGTGTCTGTGAGTGTGCCTGTGTGTCTGTGAGTGTGCCTGTGTGTCTGTGAGTGTGTCTGTGTGTCTGTGAGTGTGCCTGTGTGTCTGTCAGTGTGCCTGTGTGTCTGTGAGTGTGCCTGTGAGTGTGCCTGTGTGTCTGTGTGTCTGTGAGTGTGCCTGTGTGTCTGTGAGTGTGCCTGTGTGTCTGTGAGTGTGCCTGTGTGTCTGTGAGTGTGCCTGTGTGTCTGTGTGTCTGTGAGTGTGTCTGTGTGCCTGTCTGTGTGCCTGTCTGTGTGTGTGTGTGTGTGTGTGTGTGTGTGTGTGTGTGTGTGTGTGTGAGTGAGTGTCTCTGAGTGTGTGTCTGTGAGTCTTCTGCGTGAGTGTGTCTCTGCGTGAGTGTCTGCGTGAGTGTGTCTCTGCGTGTCTGTGAGAGTGAGTGTGTGTCTGTGAGTGTCACCCTCTCCCTATGTCGCCCTCGCCTTCTCCCTGTCGCCCTCGCCCTCTCTCTGTCTTTGTCTCTCATTCTCTCTGTGTGTGTTCTGTGTCTCTCTTTTTCTGTGTGTCTCTCTTTTTCTGTGTGTGTCTCTCTTTTTCTGTGTGTGTCTCTCTTTTTCTGTGTGTGTCTCTCTTTTTCTGTGTGTGTCTCTCTTTTTCTGTGTGTCTCTCTTTTTCTGTGTGTGTCTCTCTTTTTCTGTGTGTCTCTCTTTTTCTGTGTGTGTCTCTCTCTGTGTGTCTCTCTCTGTGTGTCTCTCTCTGTGTGTCTCTCTCTGTGTGTCTCTCTCTGTCTGTCTCTCTCTGTCTGTCTCTCTCTGTCTGTCTCTCTCTGTCTGTCTCTCTCTGTCTGTCTCTCTCTATCTGTCTCTCTCTCTCTATCTGTCTCTCTGGCCGAGTCCATAGAAGGACAGGCCGCGCTGAGCTGTGCGGACGCTCCGCGCTGAGCCCCTGCATCCTCAATGAGGATGCCTTTAGAGGGGGCTCACGCGAGCGTCCGCAGGCGTGCTGAGGCGCTGGAGTTTTCAGCCGACAGCCAAGCTGTTTTTCAGAGCACTGTCGGCTGAAAACATCCAATCAGCGCGGAGCAGCGTCAACGTCACGGCGCCTTGACGTCTCTTTATCTTTCTCTCTCTGTCTCTCTCCCACTCTCTCTCTCTGTCTCTCTCCCACTCTCTCTCTCTGTCTCTCCCACTCTCTCTCTCTGTCTCTCCCACTCTCTCTCTCTGTCTCTCCCACTCTCTCTCTCTGTCTCTCCCACTCTCTCTCTCTGTCTCTCCCACTCTCTCTCTCTGTCTCTCCCACTCTCTCTCTGTCTCTCCCACTCTCTCTCTCTGTCTCTGTCACTCTCTCTCTCTGTCACTCTCTCTCTCACTCTCTCTCTCTGTCACTCTCTCTCTCTGTCACTCTCTCTCTCTCCCTCTCCCACTCTCTCCCACTCCCTCTCTCTCCCACTCTCTTGTCACGTGTATTACTGCGGTGAAGCGCTTTCTACATAAATGGCGCTATATAAATAAAGACATACAGTACATACATACATACAACATCCAACATGACAAAGCATATAGTTAAATATTTATCTGTTTCTCTCTCATATGTGGGGTCTGGCTTACTTATCTCTCTCTCTCTCTCTCTCTCTCTCTCTCTCTCTCTCTCTCTCTCTCTCGTATCATCAAGAGGGTAATCTAAAATTAATTTGCAGAATTTCAATAACCCTTGGCATTTGTAAATAGTTTCTTTAGTAAATAAAGAGTTCAATTGAAAATAGATACATTTTATTGAAGAGTTTTAAATATATTCTTAGTAAAATATGTTACAAACTGACTTATAAATATAAATCTTATTTACAGATAGTCACAGAGCTTGGCATCAGTTACAGATTAGTCAGGTTTTTTTTTTTTTTTTTTTTTTGGGCCTAAGTAGCTCATGGGAGAATGAAGTCTGGATGGTGGGTATTCGTAACGTTTAGAGATGTTATGATCCTTCTGCCTCTGAACAAAGCACTGTAGCCTCCTTTTGGAGGTATGTTGACAGGCTTACTCCCTCTCCAGTTGTGCTTTCCTTTTCATAGCCTCTCTCTCCTCTCTCTGTTCTGGTGGAATAGGTATGGAGAGCTCAAGCTCTTGGAGAGGCTGTTGACAGAAGGATGGGATGAAGTTGTCCACTCTACTGGGTACATTGATAGGAAGCTGCAGGTTAGAAAGCTGGTGCTTCTGGTTGAAAGGAGCTTGAATGGGGATAGTGGTTTGGCTGACCTTTTTAATGCATGTCACTGCAGCTTTCCGTTCTATGGATATCACTGGGAAGTGTTTGGGATTCTCTATAACTGAAGCTTTGTTTTCCCCACGTTGTTTGATTTCACTGGTTTTAATGTCAGGTCTTGTGTACTCATGTATTTTAAATAGCCTAGGCCTGGCATTAATACCGACTCCTTTAATACTAGAAATACTGTCCTGTTTTTTGGCTATGAACCTTTTAATCGCATCAGTAAGAGACCACTGAACATGAGAAGCAGAAGTCTGGCTTTGGCGTCCTTGCATTGGTCCAAGCTTATTTCCAAGTGTAATGGATCCTGCGGGTGCCCCTGGACCTGTGGGACCTGCTTTTTTACCCAATGGGTGAAATACTTGAACAGAGTTAATCATTTGGAGGCTGAGGTTGCTGTGATGGGCTTTCACCTTTCCTTGTTCAGAAGGTTCCAATAACTTCTTGCCCTTCCCAAGAACTTCTGAATTCACTCCAGGCTGATTAGCACTTTTTCTTTTGAGAGCTTTGGGGTTGCTCAAAACTGAAAACGCTGGTCTGGTTCTTTGTTTTCTTCACTAGCTGCTTGATATTGCTGTTCTGTTTACGTTTGATCCCCATCTCTTGGGGAGTGGTAACATACTCTGAGTCCACTGTTAGTGACATCAGAGATGTACCTGTTCCTAAGGTATATAAGGCACAGCACTGCCCAAAGTTAGTGTGTTCTCCTTGATCAAGTTCAGAGTGAAGGTCAAGGTGTGGATTAAAGGAGAAGTGCGTTTAAGCAGCAGCAGCCAGTTGGCTGGGCCTGCACTGTGTCCAGGCACCTGGCACAGGAGGTGATCCCACCTCATTAAAGCTGCAGTTCAGTCTTTTTTTTTTTTTTTACTGCAATAGTTTCATGTGTGCAATCTCTAATTACCTAAAGAACTGTATAGCTGCAGGTCAATTCATTCTCCATGTATTGATAGGCGAAATTTGGTGACATAATTAGTGAAGGGATCTATTTTTCTTCTGCTTCTGTCACTCAGTAGAAGCTCATGAATATTCATGAGCACTCCTGCACTGACATGTGCTAGAGGGAGGGCAGGGCTGACAAAGGGGTGTGCCAGAGCTTGTGACAGGACATGAAGGGGCAGTGCCTTAGTAAATGGCTGTTAAAATAGAATACAAGAAAATTGGTCTTTCAAAGTTGTTTTTTTGAAAACAGAAAATGCTAAAAGTATTTTTTCTTACTACAGAACTGATTTATTAAAAAAAACACACATGCAGGATATTGACGGAACTGCAGCTTTAAGAGACAGAAAGGCACATAGAGACACACTGACAAATGCATACACTGAAGGCACAGGCAGCATGCAGCTTCTGCACCATAAAAGTACATTTGAATAAAAAAGAATGATGATGTCTTTTAAGTGTGGCTCTATTGAAGTCTTGGGGTTTAAGTGTCAAGAAAATCTTGGCAAAAAACAGAGGCATCATTTTCAACCATTTAATCAATATGTGCTTTTAGATGACACTATCCTACATTCTGCATGGATATAATAATAATATTAATAATAATAATAATAGATACCATGGGAAAATAATAGGAGACATAATGGAAATATTATCCAGTTTGTCACCATAAGGGGAATATACATAGCGCTTCACAGCAATAATACAAGTGACAAAACTGGAATATAATAAATATATGGCTAGGGATACAGTATCCTACAGTACATCTGTCATGGATATAATAATAAGAGACATCATGGGAAAATGATAGGAAACATAATGGTAAAAAGCGCTACAGACATAAAAGGAAACATCCGGAAAAAGAGTTGCTGCTCCCCCGAAAAGCTTACAGTCTAAGTCTATACATAACAAGATACAATGTGTATCCATTTTGTGACCATATCTGTCATCAGAAAATAGAAACAACACGCAGAACACATCCAACTTTGCTGCCATTTGCTCATTAAATATTTTGACCAACACCAGTCTGTGAACTGTTGATGTTTAATGCTATGGTCACAGGCACAGCAGTATCGCCAATAATGCAAGAAGGTTTTATGTATGTCTTTTTCTTCTTCGTCGCGCTGAAGCGGGTGTCTCTTGGAGCTCTGGTGGAGGAACTATTCACCTGTCTTGTTGTTTCAGAGCTTTCAGAGAGTAAAAAACCTAGCACTAGTTTAGTTATTTTGATGCCCGCCTCATATAAACAAAATACAGCACACAATCCACTTTGCTTGCTCTCACTTATTGTATCATTTTGCCAATACCTATATGTGCAACACTGATTTTTAATGCTATTGTTTCATACGTTGCATTCTTTCTTTGGTATCTCTTATAAAATGGTTGAACGGAATCAGAAGTCATATGGTGACAAATTATTATTATTATTATGATTCTAAATAATGTAAAGGTTGCTCAATAAACTGCTATTGACAAAATCATCTGCCGAAACCCGGGATCGAACCAGGGACCTTTAGATCTTCAGTCTAACGCTCTCCCAACTGAGCTATTTCGGCTGTGCATGATTTTTGGACAGGTGTCTGGAGCAGATCTGAAGCACAATGTTAGAGATAGGCCAGATAGGCTTCCTTGAAAAGGTGAATTTTCAGAGAGTTTGGGGGAATAGAATATAAGACTTCATGGGACTTCACTGACAGACACACACACACACACACACACACACACACACACACACACTGACAGACACACACAAACTCACTGACAGACACACTTACTGACAGACACACAGACACACACTCACTGACAGACACACAGACACACACTCACTGACAGACACACAGACACACTCACTGACAGACACACAGACACACACTCACTGACAGACACACAGACACACACTCACTGACAGACACACACACACTCACTGACAGACACGCAGACACACTCACTGACAGACACACAGACACACACTCACTGACAGACACACAGACACACTCACTGACAGACACACAGACACACTCACTGACAGACACACAGACACACTCACTGACAGACACACAGACACACTCACTGACAGATACACAGACACACTCACTGACAGACACACAGACACACTCACTGACAGACACACAGACACACAGACACACACACACTCACTGACAGACACGCAGACACACTCACTGACAGACACACAGACACACACTCACTGACAGACACACAGACACACTCACTGACAGACACACAGACACACAGACACACTCACTGACAGACACACAGACACACTCACTGACAGACACACAGACACACTCACTGACAGATACACAGACATACTCACTGACAGACACAGACACACACTCACTGACAGACACACAGACACACACTCACTGACAGACACAGACACACACTCA
>NW_027457101.1:37500-90000 GCF_040206685.1 Ascaphus truei | reverse complement strand
GATTTACATTTAGATTTACATTGATTGAGATTTAGATTCACATTTAGATTTACATTGATTGAGATTTAGATTTACATTGATTGAGATTTAGATTTACATTGATTGAGATTTACATTGATTGAGATTTAGATTTACATTGATTGAGATTTAGATTTACATTTAGATTTACATTGATTGAGATTTAAATTTACATTGATTCAGATTTACATTGATTGAAATTTAGATTTACATTGATTGAGATTTAGATTTACATTGATTGAGATTTAGATTTACATTTAGATTTACATTGATTGAGATTTAGATTCACATTTAGATTTACATTGATTGAGATTTAGATTTACATTGATTGAGATTTAGATTGACATTGATTGAGATTTAGATTTACATTGATTGAAATTTAGATTTACATTGATTGAGATTTAGATTTACATTGATTGAGATTTAGATTGACATTGATTGAGATTTAGATTTACATTGATTGAGATTTAGATTTAAATTGATTGAGATTTAGATTTACATTGATTGAGATTTAGATTTACATTGATTGAGATTTAGATTTACATTGATTGAGATTTAGATTCACATTTAGATTTACATTGATTGAGATTGAGATTTAGATTTACATTTACATTGATTGAGATTTAGATTTAAATTGATTGAGATTTAGATTTACATTGATTGAGATTTAGATTGACATTGATTGAGATTTAGATTTACATTGATTGAAATTTAGATTTACATTGATTGAGATTGAGATTTAGATTTACATTGATTGAGATTTAAATTTACATTGATTGAGATTTAGATTTACATTGATTGAAATTTAGATTTACATTGATTGAAATTTAGATTTACATTGATTGAGATTTAGATTTACATTTAGATTTACATTGATTGAGATTTAGATTCACATTTAGATTTACATTGATTGAGATTTAGATTTACATTGATTGAGATTTAGATTTACATTGATTGAAAGGAGAAAATTTAAACAACTTACCATAATTTTCTTTTCCTGGTACCATGGCAGTGGGCACCATTGGGTTAATCCCTTCTCACTCTAGGTAGGACAGGAAGTAGACTTTTGCAGGTAGGCCATATAAGGCCCCTCCCTCTACCTGCACACCAGTCTTACGATTCTTCCATAGCTGAAAATATATAACTGATAGGCATTAGACCTACATAGGGAGGGTAACTATGTGCCCACTGCCATGGTTCCAGGAAAAGAAAAGTACGGTAAGTTGTTTAAATTTTCTCCTTTCCTGATCACCCTGGCAGTGGGCACCATTGGGACATACCCAAGCAGTGCAAATTTTAGGGAGGGATACATCAGAATAGACAACACCAGTTTAATGTCTTATCAGTTCAACCTTTATTAATTCACTTTACACTTTATTTCACTACAGTTTCCAAGACTCTACGCCCAAAGCTTGCGTCAGCTGATGATTGTACGTCTAGTCTGTAGTATTTCAAAATGTATTGAATGAGGACCAGACAGCTGCTTTGCATATTTGCCCTGGTGTAGCCTGGGCCTTGAATGCCCATGAAGTAGCCATGGCCCTTGTAGAATGGGCTTTCACCTTCAAAGGTTTATCTTGTCCTTTGTTTTCATAAGCTTTTTTGATACAAGACACAATCCACTGTGCAATTGTAGTCTTTGATGCTGCTTGTCCTTTTTTGGTCCCTCTGGAATGACAAATAATTTGTCTGACTTTCTGATATCTCTCATCCTTTCTAGGTACACTTTAAGACATCTTACCACGTCCAATTTGTGTAGCCTTTCTTCTTTCTTATTTTTTTGGTTCTGGATAAAATGATGGAATCACAATCTCCTGATTCATGTGGAACTGTGATACCACCTTTGGCAGGATTGATGTACCGGTCTAAGAACTGCCTTGTCTTGATGTATGATTAGGAATGGTTCCTTGGCAGATAGAGCCTGTAGTTCTCCCACTCTCCTTGCCGAGGTGATTGCTATCAGAAACACCCTTTCCATGACAACCATTTTAGGCCTATCTCCTGTATTGGTTCAAACGGAACTGCTGTTAATACATCCAAGACTAAAGACAAGTCCCGTGTAGGTACCCTGTTCTTAATTTGAGGTTTTAACCTTTTAACTGCTTGAAAGAACCTGATTATCAATCTTTCCATTGCCAGATTTCTTTCCAACAAATCTACAAGTGCAGACACTTGTACTTTCAATGAGCTGAGACTGAGACCTTTCTCAAATCCTTTATGCAGGAACTCCACTATAGAAACAATTCTTGGTGAAAGGAATTTTCTCTCTCTTTTTCACACCAAAAGCAAAGCCAATTCTATGGCATACTCTTGATGTGGAACTTTTCCTTGCTTGTAACAGAGTTTGAATTGTTTTCTCTGAACAACCCTTCAGTCTCAATGTCTCCCGCTCAATTGCCATGCCGTCAAAGCCCATTGTTTGGTATTCGGATGACATATTGGCCCCTGTTGCATCAGGCCTTTGCGATCTGGTATGTGCATGGTGTATCCACTGCCATATTTACCAGGTGTGTAAACCAAAGCCTTCTTGGCCAGTATGGTGCTATGAATATCACCTCTGCTCTGTCTTCCCTGATTTTCCTGATTGTTTTTGGAATCAGAGGAATTGGAGGGAACAGGTATCCCAATTTGAAGTCCCATTTGAGACTGAGAGCATCTGTAGCTTGTGCGCTTGGGTGAAACTGTCTGGAACAGTAGTTCCTTACTTTGCGATTCTGGTGTGTCGCCCTCCGATCGATGTCTGGTTGACCCCATCGCACTACCAGTTCTTGAAATACTCCTGGATTTAAAGCCCATTCTCCTGGGTGAATGATATTGCGACTTAGAAAGTCTGCTATGACATTTTCTAGTCCTGGGATATGCATGGCTGTAATATCCGACAAGTGGCACTCTGCCCAACCGAGTATTTCTGCTGTGAGCTTCATCAGCTTTCTGCTCCTGGTTCCTCCTTGTTTGGCTATATATTTGACCACAGACCTGCTGTCTGATTCTAGCCATTTTGTCCTGGAAAACTTCTAGGGCCTTTTGTACTGCTTTTAATTCCAGCAGATTTGATGGTAAGTGGTTTACCTGATTTCCCCAGGTTCCTTGCACCACTTCTTCTCCCATCTGAGCCCCCCAACCTGTCTTGCTCGCATCTGTTGTAATTTTTAACCAGTGCACAGGTTGTAGCGTTTTCCCTTTGACCAGGTTTCGGGTATCTTCCCACCATTTTAACTCTTGTTTTGTTTGTGGGTGTAACAAGATTCTTTGTCTTGTCTTTGTGATTCCCGTTCCATTGTTGCAGAAAATTGTTTTGCAGAGGTCTCATATGCAACGCTGCCCACTTTGTGACGCTTAATGTTGAAGCGAATTTCCCCAGGAGTCTCATGCATTCTTCTGCAGAAGTCCTGGTAGCTTTTCTGAGCCTCCTTGTTCGTATGGCTATGTCTTGCCTCTTTGCCTCTGGCAATCTCACTTCTCCTTTTCTGTATCGAATTCTACTCCCAGAAATCTTAAGAGCTGAGTGGGTACCAAATGGCTCTTGTCTCTGTTTATTAACCAACCTTGATGTTCTAGGAAGGTTATTACCATTTTCTGGTCTTGTTGGAGTTTTCCCCGATCCTTTGATTTTACCAGGATGTCGTCCAGGTAAGGGTATATCTCTACCCCCCTTTTTCTCATCTCTGCCACTAGAGGGGCTAGAACCTTTGTAAACGACCTTGGGGAAGTTGCCAGACCAAATGGTAGTGCTGTGTATTGATAATGCTCCTGATTTACTGCAAACCTTAGGAATCTTTGATGCCCTTTTGCTATTGGTACATGTAAATAAGCGTCTTTTAAGTCTATCGCCACCATCCAGTCTCCTGGTTGTACCTCCTGTATAATCAGATTTACAGACACCATCTTGAACTTTCTTATCTTCAAGAATGAATTTACCTTTCTTAGGTCTAGGATTGCTCTGTAATCCCCTGTAGGCATCTTTACCAAAAATATTCTGGAAAAAATTCCGCTTCCTCTTACCTTTTCTATTACTTCTGCCTGTAGTAATTTCCTTAAAGCCGTATTCCTATAACAGCTGGATTCTCACAAGCTGAACACCTCTTTATATTGATTTTATTCATCTGTTGGAGACTGAATCTCCTGGCTCTGTCCTGATGCCTTTGTTATTATTGCATCTAGTTTGCTGCCGAATAGGAATTCACCTTCAAATGGTAATGTACATAAGGTGTTCTTTGATGCTGTGTCAGCCATCCACTGTCTGAGCCATAAAGCTCTTCTTGCTGATACCGCTAGTGCCATAGACTTGGCTGCTATTTTTACTGCATCCAATGAGGCTTCTGCTATGTAATCAGTTGCCCATTTCACCACTGACCACGCCTTAAGAATAGTACTTCTTTTACACCTTTGTCTATTGCCTCTTCAATGTTGGCAATCCACACTCGCATAGCCCTAGCAGTTGATGTAGTTGCTATGGCTGGTTTGTAGGCTGTTCCTGCCGTAACATATGCTTTTTTTAATGCATAATCCATCCTTTTATCCATAGCGTCCTTTAATGACGCTGCTTCCTCTAAGGGGATTGTGGTCTTTTTTTACTATTCTAGAAATAGCAATATCCACCTTTGGGCTAACCTCCCCATTTCTCACCTCTTCTTGTGGGAATGGATACATCTTCCCAAACCTTTTAGGCGTAATACTCTGGCGTCTGGTTGCGCCAACTCCACCTGAATGAGGTGCTTAATTACTTGATGGATAGTAAAGACTCTACCTTTTCAAAGCAGCAGCAGTAGTAGCAGTAGTAGTCCTAGTAGCAGTAGTAGCAGTAGTAGCAGTCGTAGCAGTCGTAGCAGTCGTAGCAGCAGCAGCAGCAGCAGCACGCCTAGCCTGTCAAAGCAGGCCAGAACAGAAACTCTTTTTTGTGTGTGTTAACTCCTAAATGTCTTTCAGTTCCAAAACCTGTATCATGGCTTTGATGAGTGGATCCACCCTTTCTACATCAATTTCAGATTATTCCTGAATATCTTGATCTGATGAATCCATTTCATTCTCTGACACATGAAAACAATCACTTTCAGACCCATATGATGAAAAACCTTTCCCCTTATCCAGACTGGTCTGGGATATAGATCTTTCCTGCGCAGGGTTAACAGCTTGCTGCACTGCCGCATCAACTCTCTGTTTAACAGCCTCCTTCATCAATAAAGAAATTGCTCATTTGTTCACTGGTATCACCTGCAGGTGTCTTAAGACAATCTTCACATAATTACTTCCCTATTAGGGCTGGTTTCTCACAAGCTGAACACCATTTAGTTTCTTAGCAACCTTCATTTATGTTGCAGGGATTCCCCCGTCCCTTTGAAGATCCTGCTTCTGGGAGGGTAACCACTGAACTAATTTATAAAAACAAAATAAATACTAAACATACACCCTAATGTATATATACCATCTCTCTTTCCCATGCAGAACTAAAACTAAGGACTCACCTAGTCTTGGGAACTGAAGTTTGGGTGTTTCCATTTTTGAATCCATATCCAGCACTTGGCTTCTCCTTGCTGAGCGTTCCATGCTGCAGCTTTCACTCACACATACACCGTGTGGTCGTCACCCAGTGCTCCTGCACGGCTCGCGTGTCTGTGCACGCATTTGCCGGCGTGCCGTGACGCGCACGCTCCCTAGCGGCCGCCTGCACTGTACCCTTTTACCGCAGTATCTCAGATACACATGCGGTCAATATGAACCTCCTTTGGTTCGCAGCAGAATTACTGGGGTAGTTCACCGCCGCGTTCCATACGCAAGTGCGGTCAATTGAGCCTCCTCTGCTCGCAGGTATGGCTGCTCCCCCCTCCGCTTCTAGCGGGCTGCTGGGTACTTTACCGCAGCGTACCATACGCTTATGCGGTGAGTCTGGGCCTCCACGGCTCCCAGCTGCAGCTGCTGTGCGCCTACGATCGGCCTGGGTTTTGCACTTAAGCTTCCCTCGCGGCTGCAGCTGTTTCCCCCCCCCCAACAGGGGCACACCCGACTCTAAGGGGTCTCCGTCTTGCCCCCCGTAGGGCGCACCGCGGAGCTTCAGGGCAGAGAGGGTGAGACCCTGGCTATCTGCACAAAGTGCAGTAGGTGAGCCCTGTTAAAAAATAACAAATCCTACACCTAGCTGTGAGGACAGGAAAAAGACTGGTGTGCAGGTAGAGGGAGGGGCCTTATATGGCCTACCTGCAAAAGTCTACTTCCTGTCCTACCTAGAGTGAGAAGGGATTAACCCAATGGTGCCCACTGCCAGGGTGATCAGGAAATTTAGATTTACATTGATTGAGATTTAGATTTACATTTAGATTTACATTGATTCAGATTTAGATTCACATTTAGATTTACATTGATTGAGATTTAGATTGACATTGATTGAGATTTAGATTGACATTGATTGAAATTTAGATTTACATTGATTGAGATTGAGATTTAGATTTACATTGATTGAGATTTAGATTTACATTTAGATTTACATTAATTGAGATTTAGATTTACATTTAGATTTAAATTGATTGAGATTTAGATTTACATTGATAGAGATTTAGATTTACATTGATAGAGATTTAGATTTACATTGATTGAGATTTAGATTTACATTGATTGAGATTTAGATTTAGATTTACATTTACATTGATTGAGATTTAGATTTACATTGATTGAGATTTACATTGATTGAGATTTAGATTTACATTGATTGAGATTTACATTGATTGAGATTTAGATTTACATTGATTGAGATTTTGATTTACATTAATTTAGAGTTAGATTTACATTGATTGAGATTTAGAGTTACATTGATTGAGATTTAGATTTACATTGATTGAGATTTAGATTTACATTGATTGAGATTGAGATTTACATTGATTGAGATTGAGATTTACATTGATTGAGATTGAGATTTACATTGAGATTTAGATTTACATTGATTGAGATTTAGATTTACATTTAGATTTACATTGATTGAGATTTACATTGATTGAGATTGAGATTTACATTGATTGAGATTTAGATTTACATTGATTGAGATTTAGATTTACATTTAGATTTACATTGATTGAGATTTAGATTTACATTGATTGAGATTTAGATTTACATTTAGATTTACATTGATTGAGATTTAGATTTACATTGATTGAGATTTAGATTTACATTGATTGAGATTTAGATTTACATTGATTGAGATTTAGATTTACATTGATTGAGATTTAGATTTACATTGATTGAGATTTAGATTTACATTGATTGAGATTTAGATTTACATTGAGATTTAGATTTACATTGATTGAGATTTAGATTTACATTGAGATTTAGATTTACATTGAGATTTAGATTTACATTGATTGAGATTTAGATTTACATAGATTTTCATTTAGATTTACATTGATTGAGATTTAGATTTACATTGATTGAGATTTAGATTTACATTGATTGAGATTTAGATTTACATTGATTGAGATTTAGATTTACATTGATTGAGATTTAGATTTACATTCATTGATATTTAGATTTACATTCATTGAGATTTAGATTTAGATTTACATTGATTGAGATTTAGATTTACATTGATTGAGATTTAGATTTACATTTAGATTTACATTGATTGAGATTTAGATTTACATTGATTGAGATTTAGATTTACATTGAGATTTAGATTTACATTGATTGAGATTTAGATTTATTTTGATTGAGATTTAGATTTACATTGATTGAGATTTAGATTTACATTGATTGAGATTTAGATTTAAATTGATTGAGATTTAGATTTACATTGATTGAGATTTAGATTTACATTGATTGAGATTTACATTGATTGAGATTTAGATTTACATTGATTGAGATTGAGATTTACATTGATTGAGATTGAGATTTACATTGATTGAGATTGAGATTTACATTGATTGAGATTGAGATTTACATTGATTGAGATTGAGATTTACATTGATTGAGATTGAGATTTACATTGATTGAGATTTAGATTTACATTGATTGAGATTTACATTGATTGAGATTTAGATTTACATTGATTGAAATTTAGATTTACATTGATTGAGATTGAGATTTTCATTTAGATTTACATTGATAGAGATTTACATTTACATTGATTGAGATTTAGATTTACATTGATTGAGATTTAGATTTACATTGATTGAGATTTAGATTTAGATTTACATTGATTGATATTTAGATTTACATTGATTGAGAATTAGATTTACATTGATTGAGATTTAGATTTACATTTAGATTTACATTGATTGAGATTTAGATTTACATTGATTGAGAATTAGATTTACATTGATTGAGATTTAGATTTACATTGATTGAGATTTAGATTTACATTGATTGAGATTTAGATTTACATTGATTGAGATTTAGATTTAAATTGATTGAGATTTAGATTTACATTCATTGAGATTTACATTTAGATTTACATTGATTGAGATTTAGATTTACATTGATTGAGATTTAGATTTACATTTAGATTTACATTGATTGAGATTTAGATTTACATTGATTGAGATTTAGATTTACATTGAGATTTAGATTTACATTGATTGAGATTTAGATTTACATAGATTTTCATTTAGATTTACATTGATTGAGATTTAGATTTACATTGATTGAGATTTAGATTTAAATTGATTGAGATTTAGATTTACATTCATTGAGATTTAGATTTAGATTTACATTTAGATTTACATTTATTGAGATTTAGATTTACATTGATTGAGATTTAGATTTACATTTAGATTTACATTGATTGAGATTTAGATTTACATTGATTGAGATTTAGATTTACATTGAGATTTAGATTTACATTGATTGAGATTTAGATTTACATTGATTGAGATTTAGATTTACATTGATTGAGATTTAGATTTACATTGATTGAGATTTAGATTTAAATTGATTGAGATTTAGATTTACATTGATTGAGATTTAGATTTACATTGATTGAGATTTACATTGATTGAGATTTAGATTTACATTGATTGAGATTGAGATTTACATTGATTGAGATTGAGATTTACATTGATTGAGATTGAGATTTACATTGATTGAGATTGAGATTTACATTGATTGAGATTGAGATTTACATTGATTGAGATTTAGATTTACATTGATTGAGATTTACATTGATTGAGATTTAGATTTACATTGATTGAGATTTAGATTTACATTGATTGAGATTGAGATTTTCATTTAGATTTACATTGATTGAGATTTAGATTTACATTGATTGAGATTTAGATTTACATTTAGATTTACATTGATTTGAGATTTACATTGATTGAGATTTAGATTTACATTGATTGAGATTTAGATTTACATTTAGATTTACATTGATTGAGATTTAGATTTACATTGATTGAGAATTAGATTTACATGGATTGAGATTTAGATTTACATTTAGATTTACATTGATTGAGATTTAGATTTACATTGATTGAGAATTAGATTTACATTGATTGAGATTTAGATTTACATTGATTGAGATTTAGATTTACATTGATTGAGATTGAGATTTACATTGATTAAGATTTAGATTTACATTGATTGAGATTTATATTTACATTGATTGAGATTTACATTTAGATTTACATTGATTGAGATTTAAATTGATTGAGATTTACATTGATTGAGATTTAGATTTACATTGATTGAGATTTAGATTCACATTTAGATTTACATTAATTGAGATTTAGATTTACATTTAGATTTAAATTGATTGAGATTTAGATTTACATTTAGATTTAAATTGATAGAGATTTAGATTTGCATTGATAGAGATTTAGATTTGCATTGATAGAGATTTAGATTTACATTGATTGAGATTTAGATTTACATTGATTGAGATTTAGATTTACATTTAGATTTACATTGATTGAGATTTAGATTTACATTGATTGAGATTTAGATTTACATTGATTGAGATTTAGATTTACATTGATTGAGATTTAGATTTACATTTATTGAGATTTAGATTTACATTTAGATTTACATTGATTGAGATTTAGATTTACATTGATTGAGATTTAGATTTACATTGATTGAGATTTAGATTTACATTGATTGAGATTTAGATTTATATTGATTGAGATTGAGATTTACATTGATTGAGATTTAGATTTACATTGATTGAGATTGAGATTTACATTGATTAAGATTTAGATTTACATTGATTGAGATTGAGATTTACATTGAGATTTAGATTCACATTTAGATTTACATTGATTGAGATTTAGATTTACATTTAGATTTACATTAATTGAGATTTATATTTACATTTAGATTTAAATTGATTGAGATTTAGATTTACATTGATTGAGATTTAGATTTAAATTGATTGAGATTTAGATTTACATTGATTGAGATTTAGATTCACATTTAGATTTACATTGATTGAGATTTAGATTTACATTGATAGAGATTTAGATTTACATTGATTGAGATTTAGATTTACATTGATTGAGATTTATATTTACATTGATTGAGATTTACATTGATTGAGATTTAGATTTACATTGATTGAGATTTAGATTTACATTTACATTTAGATTTACATTGATTGAGATTTAGATTTAAATTGATTGAGATTTACATTGATTGAGATTTAGATTTACATTGATTTAGATTTACATTGATTGAGATTTAGATTTACATTGAGATTTAGATTTACATTGATTGAGATTTAGATTTACATAGATTTTCATTTAGATTTACATTGATTGAGATTTAGATTTACATTGATTGAGATTTAGATTTAAATTGATTGAGATTTAGATTTACATTCATTGAGATTTAGATTTAGATTTAGATTTACATTGATTGAGATTTAGATTTACATTGATTGAGATTTAGATTTACATTTAGATTTACATTGATTGAGATTTAGATTTACATTGATTGAGATTTAGATTTACATTGAGATTTAGATTTACATTGATTGAGATTTAGATTTATTTTGATTGAGATTTAGATTTACATTGATTGAGATTTAGATTTACATTGATTGAGATTTAGATTTAAATTGATTGAGATTTAGATTTACATTGATTGAGATTTAGATTTACATTGATTGAGATTTACATTGATTGAGATTTAGATTTACATTGATTGAGATTGAGATTTACATTGATTGAGATTGAGATTTACATTGATTGAGATTGAGATTTACATTGATTGAGATTGAGATTTACATTGATTGAGATTGAGATTTACATTGATTGAGATTTAGATTTACATTGATTGAGATTTACATTGATTGAGATTTAGATTTACATTGATTGAGAATTAGATTTACATTGATTGAGATTTAGATTTACATTTAGATTTACATTGATTGAGATTTAGATTTACATTGATTGAGAATTAGATTTACATTGATTGAGATTTAGATTTACATTGATTGAGATTTAGATTTACATTGATTGAGATTTAGATTTACATTGATTGAGATTTAGATTTACATTGATTGAGATTTAGATTTAAATTGATTGAGATTTAGATTTACATTGATTGAGATTTACATTTAGATTTACATTGATTGAGATTTAGATTTACATTTAGATTTACATTGATTGAGATTTAGATTTACATTGATTGAGATTTAGATTTACATTGAGATTTAGATTTACATTGATTGAGATTTAGATTTACATAGATTTTCATTTAGATTTACATTGATTGAGATTTAGATTTAAATTGATTGAGATTTAGATTTACATTCATTGAGATTTAGATTTAGATTTACATTTAGATTTACATTTATTGAGATTTAGATTTACATTGATTGAGATTTAGATTTACATTTAGATTTACATTGATTGAGATTTAGATTTACATTGATTGAGATTTAGATTTACATTGAGATTTAGATTTACATTGATTGAGATTTAGATTTACATTGATTGAGATTTAGATTTACATTGATTGAGATTTAGATTTACATTGATTGAGATTTAGATTTAAATTGATTGAGATTTAGATTTACATTGATTGAGATTTAGATTTACATTGATTGAGATTTACATTGATTGAGATTTAGATTTACATTGATTGAGATTGAGATTTACATTGATTGAGATTGAGATTTACATTGATTGAGATTGAGATTTACATTGATTGAGATTGAGATTTACATTGATTGAGATTGAGATTTACATTGATTGAGATTTAGATTTACATTGATTGAGATTTAGATTTACATTGATTGAGATTTAGATTTACATTGATTGAGATTGAGATTTTCATTTAGATTTACATTGATTGAGATTTAGATTTACATTGATTGAGATTTAGATTTACATTTAGATTTACATTGATTTGAGATTTACATTGATTGAGATTTAGATTTACATTGATTGAGATTTAGATTTACATTTAGATTTACATTGATTGAGATTTAGATTTACATTGATTGAGAATTAGATTTACATTGATTGAGATTTAGATTTACATTGATTGAGATTTAGATTTACATTGATTGAGATTTAGATTTACATTGATTGAGATTGAGATTTACATTGATTAAGATTTAGATTTACATTGATTGAGATTTATATTTACATTGATTGAGATTTACATTTAGATTTACATTGATTGAGATTTAAATTGATTGAGATTTACATTGATTGAGATTTAGATTTACATTGATTGAGATTTAGATTCACATTTAGATTTACATTAATTGAGATTTAGATTTACATTTAGATTTAAATTGATTGAGATTTAGATTTACATTTAGATTTAAATTGATAGAGATTTAGATTTGCATTGATAGAGATTTAGATTTGCATTGATAGAGATTTAGATTTACATTGATTGAGATTTAGATTTACATTGATTGAGATTTAGATTTACATTTAGATTTACATTGATTGAGATTTAGATTTACATTGATTGAGATTTAGATTTACATTGATTGAGATTTAGATTTACATTGATTGAGATTTAGATTTACATTTATTGAGATTTAGATTTACATTTAGATTTACATTGAGATTTAGATTTACATTGATTGAGATTTAGATTTACATTGATTGAGATTTAGATTTACATTGATTGAGATTTAGATTTACATTGATTGAGATTTATATTTACATTGATTGAGATTTACATTTAGATTTACATTGATTGAGATTTAAATTCATTGAGATTTACATTGATTGAGATTTAGATTTACATTGATTGAGATTTAGATTTACATTTACATTTAGATTTACATTGATTGAGATTTAGATTTAAATTGATTGAGATTTACATTGATTGAGATTTAGATTTACATTGATTGAGATTTAGATTTACATTTAGATTTACATTGATTGAGATTTAGATTTACATTGATTGAGATTTACATTGATTGAGATTTAGATTTACATTGATTGAGATTTAGATTTACATTGATTGAGATTTAGATTTACATTTAGATTTACATTGATTGAGATTTAGATTTACATTGATTGAGATTTACATTGATTGAGGTTTAGATGTACATTGATTGAGATTTAGATTTACATTGATTGAGATTTAGATTTACATTGATTAAGATTTTGATTTACATTGATTGAGATTTAGATTTACATTGATTGAGATTTAGATTTACATTTAGATTTACATTGATTTAGATTTACATTTAGATTTACATTGATTTAGAGTTAGATTTACATTGATTGAGATTTAGAGTTACATTGATTGAGATTTAGATTTACATTGATTGAGATTTAGATTTACATTAATTGAGATTGAGATTTACATTGATTGAGATTTACATTGATTGAGATTGAGATTTACATTTAGATTTACATTAATTGAGATTTAGATTTACATTGATTGAGATTTAGATTTACATTTATTGAGATTTAGATTTACATTTAGATTTACATTGATTGAGATTTAGATTTACATTGATTGAGATTTAGATTTACATTGATTGAGATTTAGATTTACATTGATTGAGATTTAGATTTACATTGATTGAGATTTAGATTTATATTGATTGAGATTGAGATTTACATTGATTGAGATTGAGATTTACATTGATTAAGATTTAGATTTACATTGATTGAGATTGAGATTTACATTGAGATTTAGATTCACATTTAGATTTACATTGATTGAGATTTAGATTTACATTTAGATTTACATTAATTGAGATTTAGATTTACATTTAGATTTAAATTGATTGAGATTTAGATTTACATTGAGATTTAGATTTACATTGATTGAGATTTAGATTTACATTGATTGAGATTTAGATTCACATTTAGATTTACATTGATTGAGATTTATATTTACATTGATAGAGATTTAGATTTACATTGATTGAGATTTATATTTACATTGATTGAGATTTATATTTACATTGATTGAGATTTACATTGATTGAGATTTAAATTGATTGAGATTTACATTGATTGAGATTTAGATTTACATTTAGATTTACATTGATTGAGATTTAGATTTAAATTGATTGAGATTTACATTGATTGAGATTTAGATTTACATTGATTGAGATTTAGATTTACATTGATTGAGATTTAGATTTACATTGATTGAGATTTAGATTTATATTGATTGAGATTGAGATTTACATTGATTGAGATTTAGATTTACATTGATTGAGATTGAGATTTACATTGATTAAGATTTAGATTTACATTGATTGAGATTGAGATTTACATTGAGATTTAGATTCACATTTAGATTTACATTGATTGAGATTTAGATTTACATTTAGATTTACATTAATTGAGATTTATATTTACATTTAGATTTAAATTGATTGAGATTTAGATTTACATTGATTGAGATTTAGATTTAAATTGATTGAGATTTAGATTTACATTGATTGAGATTTAGATTCACATTTAGATTTACATTGATTGAGATTTAGATTTACATTGATAGAGATTTAGATTTACATTGATTGAGATTTAGATTTACATTGATTGAGATTTATATTTACATTGATTGAGATTTACATTGATTGAGATTTAGATTTACATTGATTGAGATTTAGATTTACATTTACATTTAGATTTACATTGATTGAGATTTAGATTTAAATTGATTGAGATTTACATTGATTGAGATTTAGATTTACATTGATTTAGATTTACATTGATTGAGATTTAGATTTACATTGAGATTTAGATTTACATTGATTGAGATTTAGATTTACATAGATTTTCATTTAGATTTACATTGATTGAGATTTAGATTTACATTGATTGAGATTTAGATTTAAATTGATTGAGATTTAGATTTACATTCATTGAGATTTAGATTTAGATTTAGATTTACATTGATTGAGATTTAGATTTACATTGATTGAGATTTAGATTTACATTTAGATTTACATTGATTGAGATTTAGATTTACATTGATTGAGATTTAGATTTACATTGAGATTTAGATTTACATTGATTGAGATTTAGATTTATTTTGATTGAGATTTAGATTTACATTGATTGAGATTTAGATTTACATTGATTGAGATTTAGATTTAAATTGATTGAGATTTAGATTTACATTGATTGAGATTTAGATTTACATTGATTGAGATTTACATTGATTGAGATTTAGATTTACATTGATTGAGATTGAGATTTACATTGATTGAGATTGAGATTTACATTGATTGAGATTGAGATTTACATTGATTGAGATTGAGATTTACATTGATTGAGATTGAGATTTACATTGATTGAGATTTAGATTTACATTGATTGAGATTTACATTGATTGAGATTTAGATTTACATTGATTGAGAATTAGATTTACATTGATTGAGATTTAGATTTACATTTAGATTTACATTGATTGAGATTTAGATTTACATTGATTGAGAATTAGATTTACATTGATTGAGATTTAGATTTACATTGATTGAGATTTAGATTTACATTGATTGAGATTTAGATTTACATTGATTGAGATTTAGATTTACATTGATTGAGATTTAGATTTAAATTGATTGAGATTTAGATTTACATTGATTGAGATTTACATTTAGATTTACATTGATTGAGATTTAGATTTACATTTAGATTTACATTGATTGAGATTTAGATTTACATTGATTGAGATTTAGATTTACATTGAGATTTAGATTTACATTGATTGAGATTTAGATTTACATAGATTTTCATTTAGATTTACATTGATTGAGATTTAGATTTAAATTGATTGAGATTTAGATTTACATTCATTGAGATTTAGATTTAGATTTACATTTAGATTTACATTTATTGAGATTTAGATTTACATTGATTGAGATTTAGATTTACATTTAGATTTACATTGATTGAGATTTAGATTTACATTGATTGAGATTTAGATTTACATTGAGATTTAGATTTACATTGATTGAGATTTAGATTTACATTGATTGAGATTTAGATTTACATTGATTGAGATTTAGATTTACATTGATTGAGATTTAGATTTAAATTGATTGAGATTTAGATTTACATTGATTGAGATTTAGATTTACATTGATTGAGATTTACATTGATTGAGATTTAGATTTACATTGATTGAGATTGAGATTTACATTGATTGAGATTGAGATTTACATTGATTGAGATTGAGATTTACATTGATTGAGATTGAGATTTACATTGATTGAGATTGAGATTTACATTGATTGAGATTTAGATTTACATTGATTGAGATTTAGATTTACATTGATTGAGATTTAGATTTACATTGATTGAGATTGAGATTTTCATTTAGATTTACATTGATTGAGATTTAGATTTACATTGATTGAGATTTAGATTTACATTTAGATTTACATTGATTTGAGATTTACATTGATTGAGATTTAGATTTACATTGATTG
Organism: Ascaphus truei; assembly: GCF_040206685.1. NCBI lineage: Eukaryota > Metazoa > Chordata > Amphibia > Anura > Ascaphidae > Ascaphus > Ascaphus truei. The sequence goes on along the minus strand of NW_027457101.1, from coordinate 73,130 downwards.
AGATTTAGATTTACATTTAGATTTACATTGATTGAGATTTAGATTTACATTGATTGAGAATTAGATTTACATTGATTGAGATTTAGATTTACATTGATTGAGATTTAGATTTACATTGATTGAGATTTAGATTTACATTGATTGAGATTGAGATTTACATTGATTAAGATTTAGATTTACATTGATTGAGATTTATATTTACATTGATTGAGATTTACATTTAGATTTACATTGATTGAGATTTAAATTGATTGAGATTTACATTGATTGAGATTTAGATTTACATTGATTGAGATTTAGATTCACATTTAGATTTACATTAATTGAGATTTAGATTTACATTTAGATTTAAATTGATTGAGATTTAGATTTACATTTAGATTTAAATTGATAGAGATTTAGATTTGCATTGATAGAGATTTAGATTTGCATTGATAGAGATTTAGATTTACATTGATTGAGATTTAGATTTACATTGATTGAGATTTAGATTTACATTTAGATTTACATTGATTGAGATTTAGATTTACATTGATTGAGATTTAGATTTACATTGATTGAGATTTAGATTTACATTGATTGAGATTTAGATTTACATTTATTGAGATTTAGATTTACATTTAGATTTACATTGAGATTTAGATTTACATTGATTGAGATTTAGATTTACATTGATTGAGATTTAGATTTACATTGATTGAGATTTAGATTTACATTGATTGAGATTTATATTTACATTGATTGAGATTTACATTTAGATTTACATTGATTGAGATTTAAATTCATTGAGATTTACATTGATTGAGATTTAGATTTACATTGATTGAGATTTAGATTTACATTTACATTTAGATTTACATTGATTGAGATTTAGATTTAAATTGATTGAGATTTACATTGATTGAGATTTAGATTTACATTGATTGAGATTTAGATTTACATTTAGATTTACATTGATTGAGATTTAGATTTACATTGATTGAGATTTACATTGATTGAGATTTAGATTTACATTGATTGAGATTTAGATTTACATTGATTGAGATTTAGATTTACATTTAGATTTACATTGATTGAGATTTAGATTTACATTGATTGAGATTTACATTGATTGAGGTTTAGATGTACATTGATTGAGATTTAGATTTACATTGATTGAGATTTAGATTTACATTGATTAAGATTTTGATTTACATTGATTGAGATTTAGATTTACATTGATTGAGATTTAGATTTACATTTAGATTTACATTGATTTAGATTTACATTTAGATTTACATTGATTTAGAGTTAGATTTACATTGATTGAGATTTAGAGTTACATTGATTGAGATTTAGATTTACATTGATTGAGATTTAGATTTACATTAATTGAGATTGAGATTTACATTGATTGAGATTTACATTGATTGAGATTGAGATTTACATTTAGATTTACATTAATTGAGATTTAGATTTACATTGATTGAGATTTAGATTTACATTTATTGAGATTTAGATTTACATTTAGATTTACATTGATTGAGATTTAGATTTACATTGATTGAGATTTAGATTTACATTGATTGAGATTTAGATTTACATTGATTGAGATTTAGATTTACATTGATTGAGATTTAGATTTATATTGATTGAGATTGAGATTTACATTGATTGAGATTGAGATTTACATTGATTAAGATTTAGATTTACATTGATTGAGATTGAGATTTACATTGAGATTTAGATTCACATTTAGATTTACATTGATTGAGATTTAGATTTACATTTAGATTTACATTAATTGAGATTTAGATTTACATTTAGATTTAAATTGATTGAGATTTAGATTTACATTGAGATTTAGATTTACATTGATTGAGATTTAGATTTACATTGATTGAGATTTAGATTCACATTTAGATTTACATTGATTGAGATTTATATTTACATTGATAGAGATTTAGATTTACATTGATTGAGATTTATATTTACATTGATTGAGATTTATATTTACATTGATTGAGATTTACATTGATTGAGATTTAAATTGATTGAGATTTACATTGATTGAGATTTAGATTTACATTTAGATTTACATTGATTGAGATTTAGATTTAAATTGATTGAGATTTACATTGATTGAGATTTAGATTTACATTGATTGAGATTTAGATTTACATTGATTGAGATTTAGATTTACATTGATTGAGATTTAGATTTACATTTAGATTTACATTGATTGAGATTTAGATTTACATTGATTGAGATTTACATTGATTGAGGTTTAGATTTACATTGATTGAGATTTAGATTTACATTGATTGAGATTTTGATTTACATTGAGATTTAGATTTACATTGATTGAGATTTAGATTTACATTGATTGAGATTTAGATTTACATTTACATTTAGATTTACATTGATTGAGATTTAGATTTAAATTGATTGAGATTTACATTAATTGAGATTGAGATTTACATTGATTAAGATTTAGATTTACATTTAGATTTACATTGATTGAGATTTAGATTTACATTGATTGAGATTTAGATTTACATTGATTGAGATTTACATTGATTGAGATTTAGATTTACATTGATTGAGATTTAGATTTACATTTAGATTTACATTGATTGAGATTTAGATTTACATTGATTGAGATTTACATTGATTGAGGTTTAGATTTACATTGATTGAGATTTAGATTTACATTGATTGAGATTTAGATTTACATTGATTGAGATTTTGATTTACATTGAGATTTACATTGATTGAGATTTAGATTTACATTGATTGAAATTTACATTGATTGAGATTTAGATTTACATTGATTGAGATTTAGATTTACATTTAGATTTACATTGATTTAGAGTTAGATTTACATTGATTGAGATTTAGAGTTACATTGATTGAGATTTAGATTTACATTGATTGAGATTTAGATTTACATTGATTGAGATTTACATTAATTGAGATTGAGATTTAGATTCACATTTAGATTTACATTGATTGAGATTTAGATTTACATTTAGATTTACATTAATTGAGATTTAGATTTACATTTAGATTTAAATTGATTGAGATTTAGATTTACATTGATTGAGATTTAGATTTACATTGATTGAGATTTAGATTTACATTGATAGAGATTTAGATTTACATTGATTGAGATTTATATTTACATTGATTGAGATTTATATTTACATTGATTGAGATTTACATTTAGATTTACATTGATTGAGATTTAAATTCATTGAGATTTACATTGATTGAGATTTAGATTTACATTGATTGAGATTTAGATTTACATTTACATTTAGATTTACATTGATTGAGATTTAGATTTAAATTGATTGAGATTTACATTGATTGAGATTTAGATTTACATTGATTGAGATTTAGATTTACATTTAGATTTACATTGATTGAGATTTAGATTTACATTGATTGAGATTTACATTGATTGAGATTTAGATTTACATTGATTGAGATTTAGATTTACATTGATTGAGATTTAGATTTACATTTAGATTTACATTGATTGAGATTTAGATTTACATTGATTGAGATTTACATTGATTGAGGTTTAGATGTACATTGATTGAGATTTAGATTTACATTGATTGAGATTTAGATTTACATTGATTAAGATTTTGATTTACATTGATTGAGATTTAGATTTACATTGATTGAGATTTAGATTTACATTTAGATTTACATTGATTTAGATTTACATTTAGATTTACATTGATTTAGAGTTAGATTTACATTGATTGAGATTTAGAGTTACATTGATTGAGATTTAGATTTACATTGATTGAGATTTAGATTTACATTAATTGAGATTGAGATTTACATTGATTGAGATTGAGATTTACATTGATTGAGATTGAGATTTACATTGATTGAGATTTAGATTTACATTGATTGAGATTTAGATTTACATTGATTGAGATTTAGATTTACATTTAGATTTACATTGATTGAGATTTACATTGATTAAGATTTAGATTTACATTGATTGAGATTTAGATTTACATTGATTGAGATTGAGATTTACATTGATTAAGATTTAAATTTACATTGATTAAGATTTAAATTTACATTGATTGAGATTTAGATTTACATTGATTGAGATTTACATTGATTGAGATTTAGATTTACATTCATTGAGATTTAGATTTACATTTAGATTTACATTGATTGAGATTTAGATTTACATTTAGATTTACATTGATTGAGATTTAGATTTACATTGATTGAGATTTAGATTTACATTGATTGAGATTTAGATTTACATTGAGATTTAGATTTACATTGATTGAGATTTAGATTTACATTGATTGAGATTTAGATTTACATTGATTGAGATTTAGATTTACATTGATTGAGATTTAGATTTACATTGATTGAGATTTAGATTTACATTGATTGAGATTTAGATTTAAATTGATTGAGATTTAGATTTACATTGATTGAGATTTAGATTTACATTGATTGAGATTTACATTTACATTGATTGAGATTTAGATTTACATTGATTGAGATTTAGATTTACATTGATTGAGATTGAGATTTACATTGAGATTTACATTGATTGAGATTTAGATTTACATTGATTGAGATTTAGATTTACATTGGTTGAGATTTACATTGATTGAGATTTAGATTTTCATTTAGATTTACATTGATTGAGATTTAGATTTACATTGATTTGAGATTTACATTGATTGAGATTTAGATTTAAATTGATTGAGATTTACATTGATTGAGATTTAGATTTACATTGATTGAGAATTAGATTTACATTGATTGAGATTTAGATTTACATTGATTGAGATTTAGATTTACATTGATTGAGATTTAGATTTACATTGATTGAGATTGAGATTTACATTGATTGAGATTTATATTTACATTGATTGAGATTTACATTTAGATTTACATTGATTGAGATTTAAATTGATTGAGATTTAGATTTACATTGATTGAGATTTAGATTCACATTTAGATTTACATTGATTGAGATTTAGATTTACATTTAGATTTACATTAATTGAGATTTAGATTTACATTTAGATTTAAATTGATTGAGATTTAGATTTACATTTAGATTTAAATTGATAGAGATTTAGATTTGCATTGATAGAGATTTAGATTTGCATTGATAGAGATTTAGATTTACATTGATTGAGATTTAGATTTACATTGATTGAGATTTAGATTGAGATTTAGATTTACATTTAGATTTACATTGATTGAGATTTAGATTTACATTGATTGAGATTTAGATTTACATTGATTGAGATTTAGATTTACATTGATTGAGATTTAGATTTACATTTATTGAGATTTAGATTTACATTGATTGAGATTTAGATTTACATTGATTGAGATTTAGATTTACATTTAGATTTACATTTAGATTTACATTGATTGAGATTTAGATTTACATTGATTGAGATTTAGATTCACATTGATTGAGATTTAGATTTACATTGATTGAGATTTAGATTTACATTTATTGAGATTTAGATTTACATTTAGATTTACATTGATTTAGATTTACATTGATTGAGATTTAGATTTACATTGATTGAGATTTAGATTTACATTGATTGAGATTTAGATTTATATTGATTGAGATTTACATTGATTGAGATTTAGATTTACATTGATTGAGATTGAGATTTACATTGATTGAGATTGAGATTTACATTGAGATTTAGATTCACATTTAGATTTACATTGATTGAGATTTAGATTTACATTTAGATTTACATTTAGATTTACATTAATTGAGATTTAGATTTACATTTAGATTTAAATTGATTGAGATTTAGATTTACATTGATTGAGATTTAGATTTACATTGATTGAGATTTAGATTTACATTGATTGAGATTTAGATTCACATTTAGATTTACATTGATTGAGATTTAGATTTACATTGATAGAGATTTAGATTTACATTGATTGAGATTTAGATTTACATTGATTGAGATTTATATTTACATTGATTGAAATTTACATTGATTGAGATTTACATTGATTGAGATTTAGATTTACATTGATTGAGATTTAGATTTAAATTGATTGAGATTTACATTGATTGAGATTTAGATTTACATTTAGATTTACATTGATTGAGATTTAGATTTACATTGATTGAGATTTAGATTTACATTGATTGAGATTTACATTGATTGAGATTTAGATTTACATTGATTGAGATTTAGATTTACATTTAGATTTACATTGATTGAGATTTAGATTTACATTGATTGAGATTTACATTGATTGAGGTTTAGATTTACATTGATTGAGATTTAGATTTACATTGATTGAGATTTAGATTTACATTGATTGAGATTTAGATTTACATTGATTGAGATTTAGATTTACATTGATTGAGATTTACATTAATTGAGATTGAGATTTAGATTCACATTTAGATTTACATTGATTGAGATTTAGATTTACATTTAGATTTACATTTAGATTTACATTAATTGAGATTTAGATTTACATTTAGATTTAAATTGATTGAGATTTAGATTTACATTGATTGAGATTTAGATTGACATTGATTGAGATTTAGATTTACATTGATTGAGATTTAGATTCACATTTAGATTTACATTGATTGAGTTTTAGTTTTACATTGATAGAGATTTAGATTTACATTGATTGAGATTTAGATTTACATTGATTGAGATTTAGATTTACATTGATTGAGATTTACATTAATTGAGATTGAGATTTAGATTCACATTTAGATTTACATTGATTGAGATTTAGATTTACATTTAGATTTACATTAATTGAGATTTAGATTTACATTTAGATTTAAATTGATTGAGATTTAGATTTACATTGATTGAGATTTAGATTTACATTGATTGAGATTTAGATTTACATTGATAGAGATTTAGATTTACATTGATTGAGATTTATATTTACATTGATTGAGATTTATATTTACATTGATTGAGATTTACATTTAGATTTACATTGATTGAGATTTAAATTCATTGAGATTTACATTGATTGAGATTTAGATTTACATTGATTGAGATTTAGATTTACATTTACATTTAGATTTACATTGATTGAGATTTAGATTTAAATTGATTGAGATTTACATTGATTGAGATTTAGATTTACATTGATTGAGATTTAGATTTACATTTAGATTTACATTGATTGAGATTTAGATTTACATTGATTGAGATTTACATTGATTGAGATTTAGATTTACATTGATTGAGATTTAGATTTACATTGATTGAGATTTAGATTTACATTTAGATTTACATTGATTGAGATTTAGATTTACATTGATTGAGATTTACATTGATTGAGGTTTAGATGTACATTGATTGAGATTTAGATTTACATTGATTGAGATTTAGATTTACATTGATTAAGATTTTGATTTACATTGATTGAGATTTAGATTTACATTGATTGAGATTTAGATTTACATTTAGATTTACATTGATTTAGATTTACATTTAGATTTACATTGATTTAGAGTTAGATTTACATTGATTGAGATTTAGAGTTACATTGATTGAGATTTAGATTTACATTGATTGAGATTTAGATTTACATTAATTGAGATTGAGATTTACATTGATTGAGATTGAGATTTACATTGATTGAGATTGAGATTTACATTGATTGAGATTTAGATTTACATTGATTGAGATTTAGATTTACATTGATTGAGATTTAGATTTACATTTAGATTTACATTGATTAAGATTTAGATTTACATTGATTGAGATTTAGATTTACATTGATTGAGATTGAGATTTACATTGATTAAGATTTAAATTTACATTGATTAAGATTTAAATTTACATTGATTGAGATTTAGATTTACATTGATTGAGATTTACATTGATTGAGATTTAGATTTACATTCATTGAGATTTAGATTTACATTTAGATTTACATTGATTGAGATTTAGATTTACATTTAGATTTACATTGATTGAGATTTAGATTTACATTGATTGAGATTTAGATTTACATTGATTGAGATTTAGATTTACATTGAGATTTAGATTTACATTGATTGAGATTTAGATTTACATTGATTGAGATTTAGATTTACATTGATTGAGATTTAGATTTACATTGATTGAGATTTAGATTTACATTGATTGAGATTTAGATTTACATTGATTGAGATTTAGATTTAAATTGATTGAGATTTAGATTTACATTGATTGAGATTTAGATTTACATTGATTGAGATTTACATTTACATTGATTGAGATTTAGATTTACATTGATTGAGATTTAGATTTACATTGATTGAGATTGAGATTTACATTGAGATTTACATTGATTGAGATTTAGATTTACATTGATTGAGATTTAGATTTACATTGGTTGAGATTTACATTGATTGAGATTTAGATTTTCATTTAGATTTACATTGATTGAGATTTAGATTTACATTGATTTGAGATTTACATTGATTGAGATTTAGATTTAAATTGATTGAGATTTACATTGATTGAGATTTAGATTTACATTGATTGAGAATTAGATTTACATTGATTGAGATTTAGATTTACATTGATTGAGATTTAGATTTACATTGATTGAGATTTAGATTTACATTGATTGAGATTGAGATTTACATTGATTGAGATTTATATTTACATTGATTGAGATTTACATTTAGATTTACATTGATTGAGATTTAAATTGATTGAGATTTAGATTTACATTGATTGAGATTTAGATTCACATTTAGATTTACATTGATTGAGATTTAGATTTACATTTAGATTTACATTAATTGAAATTTAGATTTACATTTAGATTTAAATTGATTGAGATTTAGATTTACATTTAGATTTAAATTGATAGAGATTTAGATTTGCATTGATAGAGATTTAGATTTGCATTGATAGAGATTTAGATTTACATTGATTGAGATTTAGATTTACATTGATTGAGATTTAGATTTACATTTAGATTTACATTTAGATTTACATTGATTGAGATTTAGATTTACATTGATTGAGATTTAGATTTACATTGATTGAGATTTAGATTTACATTGATTGAGATTTAGATTTACATTTATTGAGATTTAGATTTACATTGATTGAGATTTAGATTTACATTGATTGAGATTTAGATTTACATTTAGATTTACATTTAGATTTACATTGATTGAGATTTAGATTTACATTGATTGAGATTTAGATTCACATTGATTGAGATTTAGATTTACATTGATTGAGATTTAGATTTACATTTATTGAGATTTAGATTTACATTTAGATTTACATTGATTTAGATTTACATTGATTGAGATTTAGATTTACATTGATTGAGATTTAGATTTATATTGATTGAGATTTACATTGATTGAGATTTAGATTTACATTGATTGAGATTGAGATTTACATTGATTGAGATTGAGATTTACATTGAGATTTAGATTCACATTTAGATTTACATTGATTGAGATTTAGATTTACATTTAGATTTACATTTAGATTTACATTAATTGAGATTTAGATTTACATTTAGATTTAAATTGATTGAGATTTAGATTTACATTGATTGAGATTTAGATTTACATTGATTGAGATTTAGATTCACATTTAGATTTACATTGATTGAGATTTAGATTTACATTGATAGAGATTTAGATTTACATTGATTGAGATTTAGATTTACATTGATTGAGATTTATATTTACATTGATTGAAATTTACATTGATTGAGATTTACATTGATTGAGATTTAGATTTACATTGATTGAGATTTAGATTTAAATTGATTGAGATTTACATTGATTGAGATTTAGATTTACATTTAGATTTACATTGATTGAGATTTAGATTTACATTGATTGAGATTTAGATTTACATTGATTGAGATTTACATTGATTGAGATTTAGATTTACATTGATTGAGATTTAGATTTACATTTAGATTTACATTGATTGAGATTTAGATTTACATTGATTGAGATTTACATTGATTGAGGTTTAGATTTACATTGATTGAGATTTAGATTTACATTGATTGAGATTTAGATTTACATTGATTGAGATTTAGATTTACATTGATTGAGATTTAGATTTACATTGATTGAGATTTACATTAATTGAGATTGAGATTTAGATTCACATTTAGATTTACATTGATTGAGATTTAGATTTACATTTAGATTTACATTTAGATTTACATTAATTGAGATTTAGATTTACATTTAGATTTAAATTGATTGAGATTTAGATTTACATTGATTGAGATTTAGATTTACATTGATTGAGATTTAGATTTACATTGATTGAGATTTAGATTCACATTTAGATTTACATTGATTGAGTTTTAGTTTTACATTGATAGAGATTTAGATTTACATTGATTGAGATTTAGATTTACATTGATTGAGATTTAGATTTACATTGATTGAGATTTACATTTAGATTTACATTGATTGAGATTTAAATTGATTGAGATTTAGATTTACATTGATTGAGATTTAGATTTACATTTACATTTAGATTTACATTGATTGAGATTTAGATTTAAATTGATTGAGATTTACATTGATTGAGATTTAGATTTACATTGATTGAGATTTAGATTTACATTGATTGAGATTTAGATTTACATTGATTGAGATTTACATTGATTGAGATTTAGATTTACATTTAGATTTACATTGATTGAGATTTACATTGATTGAGGTTTAGATTTACATTGATTGAGATTTAGATTTACATTGATTGAGATTTAGATTTACATTGATTAAGATTTTGATTTACATTGATTGAGATTTAGATTTACATTGATTGAGATTTACATTGATTGAGATTTAGATTTACATTTAGATTTACATTGATTTAGATTTACATTTAGATTTACATTGATTTAGAGTTAGATTTACATTGATTGAGATTTAGAGTTACATTGATTGAGATTTAGATTTACATTGATTGAGATTTAGATTTACATTGATTGAGATTGAGATTTACATTGATTGAGATTGAGATTTACATTGATTGAGATTGAGATTTACATTGATTGAGATTTAGATTTACATTGATTGAGATTTAGATTTACATTTAGATTTACATTGATTGAGATTTACATTGATTGAGATTTAGATTTACATTGATTGAGATTTAGATTTACATTGATTGAGATTGAGATTTACATTGATTAAGATTTAAATTTACATTGATTAAGATTTAAATTTACATTGATTGAGATTTAGATTTACATTGATTGAGATTTACATTGATTGAGATTTAGATTTACATTCATTGAGATTTAGATTTACATTTAGATTTACATTGATTGAGATTTAGATTTACATTTAGATTTACATTGATTGAGATTTAGATTTACATTGATTGAGATTTAGATTTACATTGATTGAGATTTAGATTTACATTGAGATTTAGATTTACATTGATTGAGATTTAGATTTACATTGATTGAGATTTAGATTTACATTGATTGAGATTTAGATTTACATTGATTGAGATTTAGATTTACATTGATTGAGATTTAGATTTACATTGATTGAGATTTAGATTTACATTGATTGAGATTTAGATTTACATTGATTGAGATTTACATTGAGATTTACATTGATTGAGATTTAGATTTACATTGATTGAGATTTAGATTTACATTTAGATTTACATTGATTGAGATTTAGATTTACATTGGTTGAGATTTACATTGATTGAGATTTAGATTTACATTGATTGAGATTTAGATTTACATTGATTGAGATTTAGATTTTCATTTAGATTTACATTGATTGAGATTTAGATTTACATTGATTGAGATTTAGATTTACATTGATTTGAGATTTATATTGATTGAGATTTAGATTTAAATTGATTGAGATTTACATTGATTGAGATTTAGATTTACATTGATTGAGAATTAGATTTACATTGATTGAGATTTAGATTTACATTGATTGAGATTTAGATTTACATTGATTGAGATTGAGATTTACATTGATTAAGATTTAGATTTACATTGATTGAGATTTATATTTACATTGATTGAGATTCACATTTAGATTTACATTGATTGAGATTTAGATTTACATTTAGATTTACATTAATTGAGATTTAGATTTACATTTAGATTTAAATTGATTGAGATTTAGATTTACATTTAGATTTAAATTGATAGAGATTTAGATTTGCATTGATAGAGATTTAGATTTACATTTAGATTTACATTAATTGAGATTTAGATTTACATTTAGATTTAAATTGATTGAGATTTAGATTTACATTTAGATTTAAATTGATAGAGATTTAGATTTGCATTGATAGAGATTTAGATTTGCATTGATAGAGATTTAGATTTACATTGATTGAGATTTAGATTTACATTGATTGAGATTTAGATTTACATTTAGATTTACATTGATTGAGATTTAGATTTACATTGATTGAGATTTAGATTTACATTGATTGAGATTTAGATTTACATTGATTGAGATTTAGATTTACATTTATTGAGATTTAGATTTACATTTAGATTTACATTGATTGAGATTTAGATTTACAGTGATTGAGATTTAGATTTACATTGATTGAGATTTAGATTTACATTGATTGAGATTTAGATTTACATTGATTGAGATTTAGATTTATATTGATTGAGATTGAGATTTACATTGATTGAGATTTAGATTTACATTGATTGAGATTGAGATTTACATTGATTAAGATTTAGATTTACATTGATTGAGATTGAGATTTACATTGAGATTTAGATTCACATTTAGATTTACATTGATTGAGATTTAGATTTACATTTAGATTTACATTTAGATTTACATTTAGATTTACATTTAGATTTACATTAATTGAGATTTAGATTTACATTGAGATTTAGATTCACATTTAGATTTACATTGATTGAGATTTAGATTTACATTTAGATTTACATTTAGATTTACATTGATTGATATTTAGATTCACATTTAGATTTACATTGATTGAGATTTAGATTTACATTGATTGAGATTTAGATTTACATTGATTGAGATTTAGATTTACATTGATTGAGATTTACATTGATTGAGATTTAAATTAATTGAGATTTACATTGATTGAGATTTAGATTTACATTGATTGAGATTTAGATTTACATTGATTGAGATTTAGATTTACATTGATTGAGATTTAGATTTACATTGATTGAGATTTACATTGAGATTTACATTGATTGAGATTTAGATTTACATTGATTGAGATTTAGATTTACATTTAGATTTACATTGATTGAGATTTAGATTTACATTGGTTGAGATTTACATTGATTGAGATTTAGATTTACATTGATTGAGATTTAGATTTTCATTTAGATTTACATTGATTGAGATTTAGATTTACATTGATTGAGATTTATATTTACATTGATTGAGATTTATATTTACATTGATTGAGATTTACATTTAGATTTACATTGATTGAGATTTAAATTCATTGAGATTTACATTGATTGAGATTTAGATTTACATTGATTGAGATTTAGATTTACATTTACATTTAGATTTACATTGATTGAGATTTAGATTTAAATTGATTGAGATTTACATTGATTGAGATTTAGATTTACATTGATTGAGATTTAGATTTACATTTAGATTTACATTGATTGAGATTTAGATTTACATTGATTGAGATTTACATTGATTGAGATTTAGATTTACATTGATTGAGATTTAGATTTACATTGATTGAGATTTAGATTTACATTTAGATTTACATTGATTGAGATTTAGATTTACATTGATTGAGATTTACATTGATTGAGGTTTAGATTTACATTGATTGAGATTTAGATTTACATTGATTGAGATTTAGATTTACATTGATTAAGATTTTGATTTACATTGATTGAGATTTAGATTTACATTGATTGAGATTTAGATTTACATTTAGATTTACATTGATTTAGATTTACATTTAGATTTACATTGATTTAGAGTTAGATTTACATTGATTGAGATTTAGAGTTACATTGATTGAGATTTAGATTTACATTGATTGAGATTTAGATTTACATTAATTGAGATTGAGATTTACATTGATTGAGATTGAGATTTACATTGATTGAGATTGAGATTTACATTGATTGAGATTTAGATTTACATTGATTGAGATTTAGATTTACATTGATTGAGATTTAGATTTACATTTAGATTTACATTGATTGAGATTTACATTGATTAAGATTTAGATTTACATTGATTGAGATTTAGATTTACATTGATTGAGATTGAGATTTACATTGATTAAGATTTAAATTTACATTGATTAAGATTTAAATTTACATTGATTGAGATTTAGATTTACATTGATTGAGATTTACATTGATTGAGATTTAGATTTACATTGATTGAGATTTAGATTTACATTTAGATTTACATTGATTGAGATTTAGATTTACATTTAGATTTACATTGATTGAGATTTAGATTTACATTGATTGAGATTTAGATTTACATTGATTGAGATTTAGATTTACATTGAGATTTAGATTTACATTGATTGAGATTTAGATTTACATTGATTGAGATTTAGATTTACATTGATTGAGATTTAGATTTACATTGATTGAGATTTAGATTTACATTGATTGAGATTTAGATTTACATTGATTGAGATTTAGATTTAAATTGATTGAGATTTAGATTTACATTGATTGAGATTTAGATTTACATTGATTGAGATTTACATTTACATTGATTGAGATTTAGATTTACATTGATTGAGATTGAGATTTACATTGAGATTTACATTGATTGAGATTTAGATTTACATTGATTGAGATTTAGATTTACATTGGTTGAGATTTACATTGATTGAGATTTAGATTTTCATTTAGATTTACATTGATTGAGATTTAGATTTACATTGATTTGAGATTTACATTGATTGAGATTTAGATTTAAATTGATTGAGATTTACATTGATTGAGATTTAGATTTACATTGATTGAGAATTAGATTTACATTGATTGAGATTTAGATTTACATTGATTGAGATTTAGATTTACATTGATTGAGATTGAGATTTACATTGATTGAGATTTATATTTACATTGATTGAGATTTACATTTAGATTTACATTGATTGAGATTTAAATTGATTGAGATTTACATTGATTGAGATTTAGATTTACATTGATTGAGATTTAGATTCACATTTAGATTTACATTGATTGAGATTTAGATTTACATTTAGATTTACATTGAGATTTAGATTTACATTTAGATTTAAATTGATTGAGATTTAGATTTACATTTAGATTTAAATTGATAGAGATTTAGATTTGCATTGATAGAGATTTAGATTTGCATTGATAGAGATTTAGATTTACATTGATTGAGATTTAGATTTACATTGATTGAGATTTAGATTTACATTTAGATTTACATTTAGATTTACATTGATTGAGATTTAGATTTACATTGATTGAGATTTAGATTTACATTGATTGAGATTTAGATTTACATTGATTGAGATTTAGATTTACATTGATTGAGATTTAGATTTACATTTATTGAGATTTAGATTTACATTGATTGAGATTTAGATTTACATTGATTGAGATTTAGATTTACATTTAGATTTACATTTAGATTTACATTGATTGAGATTTAGATTCACATTGATTGAGATTTAGATTTACATTGATTGAGATTTAGATTTACATTTATTGAGATTTAGATTTACATTTAGATTTACATTGATTGAGATTTAGATTTACATTGATTGAGATTTAGATTTACATTGATTGAGATTGAGATTTACATTGATTGAGATTTAGATTTACATTGATTGAGATTGAGATTTACATTGATTGAGATTGAGATTTACATTGAGATTTAGATTCACATTTAGATTTACATTGATTGAGATTTAGATTTACATTTAGATTTACATTTAGATTTACATTAATTGAGATTTAGATTTACATTTAGATTTAAATTGATTGAGATTTAGATTTACATTGATTGAGATTTAGATTTACATTGATTGAGATTTAGATTTACATTGATTGAGATTTAGATTCACATTTAGATTTACATTGATTGAGATTTAGATTTACATTGATAGAGATTTAGATTTACATTGATTGAGATTTATATTTACATTGATTGAAATTTACATTGATTGAGATTTACATTGATTGAGATTTAGATTTACATTGATTGAGATTTAGATTTAAATTGATTGAGATTTACATTGATTGAGATTTAGATTTACATTTAGATTTACATTGATTGAGATTTAGATTTACATTGATTGAGATTTAGATTTACATTGATTGAGATTTACATTGATTGAGATTTAGATTTACATTGATTGAGATTTAGATTTACATTTAGATTTACATTGATTGAGATTTAGATTTACATTGATTGAGATTTACATTGATTGAGGTTTAGATTTACATTGATTGAGATTTAGATTTACATTGATTGAGATTTAGATTTACATTGATTGAGATTTAGATTTACATTGATTGAGATTTAGATTTACATTGATTGAGATTTACATTAATTGAGATTGAGATTTAGATTCACATTTAGATTTACATTGATTGAGATTTAGATTTACATTTAGATTTACATTTAGATTTACATTAATTGAGATTTAGATTTACATTTAGATTTAAATTGATTGAGATTTAGATTTACATTGATTGCGATTTAGATTTACATTGATTGAGATTTAGATTTACATTGATTGAGATTTAGATTCACATTTAGATTTACATTGATTGAGTTTTAGTTTTACATTGATAGAGATTTAGATTTACATTGATTGAGATTTAGATTTACATTGATTGAGATTTAGATTTACATTGATTGAGATTTACATTTAGATTTACATTGATTGAGATTTAAATTGATTGAGATTTACATTGATTGAGATTTAGATTTACATTGATTGAGATTTAGATTTACATTTACATTTAGATTTACATTGATTGAGATTTAGATTTAAATTGATTGAGATTTACATTGATTGAGATTTAGATTTACATTGATTGAGATTTAGATTTACATTGATTGAGATTTAGATTTACATTGATTGAGATTTACATTGATTGAGATTTAGATTTACATTTAGATTTACATTGATTGAGATTTACATTGATTGAGGTTTAGATTTACATTGATTGAGATTTAGATTTACATTGATTGAGATTTAGATTTACATTGATTAAGATTTTGATTTACATTGATTGAGATTTAGATTTACATTGATTGAGATTTACATTGATTGAGATTTAGATTTACATTTAGATTTACATTGATTTAGAGTTAGATTTACATTGATTGAGATTTAGAGTTACATTGATTGAGATTTAGATTTACATTGATTGAGATTGAGATTTACATTGATTGAGATTGAGATTTACATTGATTGAGATTGAGATTTACATTGATTGAGATTGAGATTTACATTGATTGAGATTTAGATTTACATTGATTGAGATTTAGATTTACATTTAGATTTACATTGATTGAGATTTACATTGATTGAGATTTAGATTTACATTGATTGAGATTTAGATTTACATTGATTGAGATTGAGATTTACATTGATTAAGATTTAAATTTACATTGATTAAGATTTAAATTTACATTGATTGAGATTTAGATTTACATTGATTGAGATTTACATTGATTGAGATTTAGATTTACATTCATTGAGATTTAGATTTACATTTAGATTTACATTGATTGAGATTTAGATTTACATTTAGATTTACATTGATTGAGATTTAGATTTACATTGATTGAGATTTAGATTTACATTGATTGAGATTTAGATTTACATTGAGATTTAGATTTACATTGATTGAGATTTAGATTTACATTGATTGAGATTTAGATTTACATTGATTGAGATTTAGATTTACATTGATTGAGATTTAGATTTACATTGATTGAGATTTAGATTTACATTGATTGAGATTTAGATTTACATTGATTGAGATTTAGATTTACATTGATTGAGATTTAGATTTACATTGATTGAGATTTACATTGAGATTTACATTGATTGAGATTTAGATTTACATTGATTGAGATTTAGATTTACATTTAGATTTACATTGATTGAGATTTAGATTTACATTGATTGAGATTTAGATTTACATTGGTTGAGATTTACATTGATTGAGATTTAGATTTACATTGATTGAGATTTAGATTTACATTGATTGAGATTTAGATTTTCATTTAGATTTACATTGATTGAGATTTAGATTTACATTGATTGAGATTTAGATTTACATTGAGATTTAGATTTAAATTGATTGAGATTTACATTGATTGAGATTTAGATTTACATTGATTGAGAATTAGATTTACATTGATTGAGATTTAGATTTACATTGATTGAGATTTAGATTTACATTGATTGAGATTGAGATTTACATTGATTAAGATTTAGATTTACATTGATTGAGATTTATATTTACATTGATTGAGATTCACATTTAGATTTACATTGATTGAGATTTAGATTTACATTTAGATTTACATTAATTGAGATTTAGATTTACATTTAGATTTAAATTGATTGAGATTTAGATTTACATTTAGATTTAAATTGATAGAGATTTAGATTTGCATTGATAGAGATTTAGATTTACATTTAGATTTACATTAATTGAGATTTAGATTTACATTTAGATTTAAATTGATTGAGATTTAGATTTACATTTAGATTTAAATTGATAGAGATTTAGATTTGCATTGATAGAGATTTAGATTTGCATTGATAGAGATTTAGATTTACATTGATTGAGATTTAGATTTACATTGATTGAGATTTAGATTTACATTTAGATTTACATTGATTGAGATTTAGATTTACATTGATTGAGATTTAGATTTACATTGATTGAGAATTAGATTTACATTGATTGAGATTTAGATTTACATTGATTGAGATTTAGATTTACATTGATTGAGATTGAGATTTACATTGATTAAGATTTAGATTTACATTGATTGAGATTTATATTTACATTGATTGAGATTCACATTTAGATTTACATTGATTGAGATTTAGATTTACATTTAGATTTACATTAATTGAGATTTAGATTTACATTTAGATTTAAATTGATTGAGATTTAGATTTACATTTAGATTTAAATTGATAGAGATTTAGATTTGCATTGATAGAGATTTAGATTTACATTTAGATTTACATTAATTGAGATTTAGATTTACATTTAGATTTAAATTGATTGAGATTTAGATTTACATTTAGATTTAAATTGATAGAGATTTAGATTTGCATTGATAGAGATTTAGATTTGCATTGATAGAGATTTAGATTTACATTGATTGAGATTTAGATTTACATTGATTGAGATTTAGATTTACATTTAGATTTACATTGATTGAGATTTAGATTTACATTGATTGAGATTTAGATTTACATTGATTGAGATTTAGATTTACATTTATTGAGATTTAGATTTACATTTAGATTTACATTGATTGAGATTTAGATTTACAGTGATTGAGATTTAGATTTACATTGATTGAGATTTAGATTTACATTGATTGAGATTTAGATTTACATTGATTGAGATTTAGATTTATATTGATTGAGATTGAGATTTACATTGATTGAGATTTAGATTTACATTGATTGAGATTGAGATTTACATTGATTAAGATTTAGATTTACATTGATTGAGATTGAGATTTACATTGAGATTTAGATTCACATTTAGATTTACATTGATTGAGATTTAGATTTACATTTAGATTTACATTTAGATTTACATTTAGATTTACATTTAGATTTACATTAATTGAGATTTAGATTTACATTGAGATTTAGATTCACATTTAGATTTACATTGATTGAGATTTAGATTTACATTTAGATTTACATTTAGATTTACATTGATTGATATTTAGATTCACATTTAGATTTACATTGATTGAGATTTAGATTTACATTGATTGAGATTTAGATTTACATTGATTGAGATTTAGATTTACATTGATTGAGATTTACATTGATTGAGATTTAAATTAATTGAGATTTACATTGATTGAGATTTAGATTTACATTGATTGAGATTTAGATTTACATTGATTGAGATTTAGATTTACATTGATTGAGATTTAGATTTACATTGATTGAGATTTACATTGAGATTTACATTGATTGAGATTTAGATTTACATTGATTGAGATTTAGATTTACATTTAGATTTACATTGATTGAGATTTAGATTTACATTGGTTGAGATTTACATTGATTGAGATTTAGATTTACATTGATTGAGATTTAGATTTTCATTTAGATTTACATTGATTGAGATTTAGATTTACATTGATTGAGATTTATATTTACATTGATTGAGATTTATATTTACATTGATTGAGATTTACATTTAGATTTACATTGATTGAGATTTAAATTCATTGAGATTTACATTGATTGAGATTTAGATTTACATTGATTGAGATTTAGATTTACATTTACATTTAGATTTACATTGATTGAGATTTAGATTTAAATTGATTGAGATTTACATTGATTGAGATTTAGATTTACATTGATTGAGATTTAGATTTACATTTAGATTTACATTGATTGAGATTTAGATTTACATTGATTGAGATTTACATTGATTGAGATTTAGATTTACATTGATTGAGATTTAGATTTACATTGATTGAGATTTAGATTTACATTTAGATTTACATTGATTGAGATTTAGATTTACATTGATTGAGATTTACATTGATTGAGGTTTAGATTTACATTGATTGAGATTTAGATTTACATTGATTGAGATTTAGATTTACATTGATTAAGATTTTGATTTACATTGATTGAGATTTAGATTTACATTGATTGAGATTTAGATTTACATTTAGATTTACATTGATTTAGATTTACATTTAGATTTACATTGATTTAGAGTTAGATTTACATTGATTGAGATTTAGAGTTACATTGATTGAGATTTAGATTTACATTGATTGAGATTTAGATTTACATTAATTGAGATTGAGATTTACATTGATTGAGATTGAGATTTACATTGATTGAGATTGAGATTTACATTGATTGAGATTTAGATTTACATTGATTGAGATTTAGATTTACATTGATTGAGATTTAGATTTACATTTAGATTTACATTGATTGAGATTTACATTGATTAAGATTTAGATTTACATTGATTGAGATTTAGATTTACATTGATTGAGATTGAGATTTACATTGATTAAGATTTAAATTTACATTGATTAAGATTTAAATTTACATTGATTGAGATTTAGATTTACATTGATTGAGATTTACATTGATTGAGATTTAGATTTACATTGATTGAGATTTAGATTTACATTTAGATTTACATTGATTGAGATTTAGATTTACATTTAGATTTACATTGATTGAGATTTAGATTTACATTGATTGAGATTTAGATTTACATTGATTGAGATTTAGATTTACATTGAGATTTAGATTTACATTGATTGAGATTTAGATTTACATTGATTGAGATTTAGATTTACATTGATTGAGATTTAGATTTACATTGATTGAGATTTAGATTTACATTGATTGAGATTTAGATTTACATTGATTGAGATTTAGATTTAAATTGATTGAGATTTAGATTTACATTGATTGAGATTTAGATTTACATTGATTGAGATTTACATTTACATTGATTGAGATTTAGATTTACATTGATTGAGATTGAGATTTACATTGAGATTTACATTGATTGAGATTTAGATTTACATTGATTGAGATTTAGATTTACATTGGTTGAGATTTACATTGATTGAGATTTAGATTTTCATTTAGATTTACATTGATTGAGATTTAGATTTACATTGATTTGAGATTTACATTGATTGAGATTTAGATTTAAATTGATTGAGATTTACATTGATTGAGATTTAGATTTACATTGATTGAGAATTAGATTTACATTGATTGAGATTTAGATTTACATTGATTGAGATTTAGATTTACATTGATTGAGATTGAGATTTACATTGATTGAGATTTATATTTACATTGATTGAGATTTACATTTAGATTTACATTGATTGAGATTTAAATTGATTGAGATTTACATTGATTGAGATTTAGATTTACATTGATTGAGATTTAGATTCACATTTAGATTTACATTGATTGAGATTTAGATTTACATTTAGATTTACATTGAGATTTAGATTTACATTTAGATTTAAATTGATTGAGATTTAGATTTACATTTAGATTTAAATTGATAGAGATTTAGATTTGCATTGATAGAGATTTAGATTTGCATTGATAGAGATTTAGATTTACATTGATTGAGATTTAGATTTACATTGATTGAGATTTAGATTTACATTTAGATTTACATTTAGATTTACATTGATTGAGATTTAGATTTACATTGATTGAGATTTAGATTTACATTGATTGAGATTTAGATTTACATTGATTGAGATTTAGATTTACATTGATTGAGATTTAGATTTACATTTATTGAGATTTAGATTTACATTGATTGAGATTTAGATTTACATTGATTGAGATTTAGATTTACATTTAGATTTACATTTAGATTTACATTGATTGAGATTTAGATTCACATTGATTGAGATTTAGATTTACATTGATTGAGATTTAGATTTACATTTATTGAGATTTAGATTTACATTTAGATTTACATTGATTGAGATTTAGATTTACATTGATTGAGATTTAGATTTACATTGATTGAGATTGAGATTTACATTGATTGAGATTTAGATTTACATTGATTGAGATTGAGATTTACATTGATTGAGATTGAGATTTACATTGAGATTTAGATTCACATTTAGATTTACATTGATTGAGATTTAGATTTACATTTAGATTTACATTTAGATTTACATTAATTGAGATTTAGATTTACATTTAGATTTAAATTGATTGAGATTTAGATTTACATTGATTGAGATTTAGATTTACATTGATTGAGATTTAGATTTACATTGATTGAGATTTAGATTCACATTTAGATTTACATTGATTGAGATTTAGATTTACATTGATAGAGATTTAGATTTACATTGATTGAGATTTATATTTACATTGATTGAAATTTACATTGATTGAGATTTACATTGATTGAGATTTAGATTTACATTGATTGAGATTTAGATTTAAATTGATTGAGATTTACATTGATTGAGATTTAGATTTACATTTAGATTTACATTGATTGAGATTTAGATTTACATTGATTGAGATTTAGATTTACATTGATTGAGATTTACATTGATTGAGATTTAGATTTACATTGATTGAGATTTAGATTTACATTTAGATTTACATTGATTGAGATTTAGATTTACATTGATTGAGATTTACATTGATTGAGGTTTAGATTTACATTGATTGAGATTTAGATTTACATTGATTGAGATTTAGATTTACATTGATTGAGATTTAGATTTACATTGATTGAGATTTAGATTTACATTGATTGAGATTTACATTAATTGAGATTGAGATTTAGATTCACATTTAGATTTACATTGATTGAGATTTAGATTTACATTTAGATTTACATTTAGATTTACATTAATTGAGATTTAGATTTACATTTAGATTTAAATTGATTGAGATTTAGATTTACATTGATTGCGATTTAGATTTACATTGATTGAGATTTAGATTTACATTGATTGAGATTTAGATTCACATTTAGATTTACATTGATTGAGTTTTAGTTTTACATTGATAGAGATTTAGATTTACATTGATTGAGATTTAGATTTACATTGATTGAGATTTAGATTTACATTGATTGAGATTTACATTTAGATTTACATTGATTGAGATTTAAATTGATTGAGATTTACATTGATTGAGATTTAGATTTACATTGATTGAGATTTAGATTTACATTTACATTTAGATTTACATTGATTGAGATTTAGATTTAAATTGATTGAGATTTACATTGATTGAGATTTAGATTTACATTGATTGAGATTTAGATTTACATTGATTGAGATTTAGATTTACATTGATTGAGATTTACATTGATTGAGATTTAGATTTACATTTAGATTTACATTGATTGAGATTTACATTGATTGAGGTTTAGATTTACATTGATTGAGATTTAGATTTACATTGATTGAGATTTAGATTTACATTGATTAAGATTTTGATTTACATTGATTGAGATTTAGATTTACATTGATTGAGATTTACATTGATTGAGATTTAGATTTACATTTAGATTTACATTGATTTAGAGTTAGATTTACATTGATTGAGATTTAGAGTTACATTGATTGAGATTTAGATTTACATTGATTGAGATTGAGATTTACATTGATTGAGATTGAGATTTACATTGATTGAGATTGAGATTTACATTGATTGAGATTGAGATTTACATTGATTGAGATTTAGATTTACATTGATTGAGATTTAGATTTACATTTAGATTTACATTGATTGAGATTTACATTGATTGAGATTTAGATTTACATTGATTGAGATTTAGATTTACATTGATTGAGATTGAGATTTACATTGATTAAGATTTAAATTTACATTGATTAAGATTTAAATTTACATTGATTGAGATTTAGATTTACATTGATTGAGATTTACATTGATTGAGATTTAGATTTACATTCATTGAGATTTAGATTTACATTTAGATTTACATTGATTGAGATTTAGATTTACATTTAGATTTACATTGATTGAGATTTAGATTTACATTGATTGAGATTTAGATTTACATTGATTGAGATTTAGATTTACATTGAGATTTAGATTTACATTGATTGAGATTTAGATTTACATTGATTGAGATTTAGATTTACATTGATTGAGATTTAGATTTACATTGATTGAGATTTAGATTTACATTGATTGAGATTTAGATTTACATTGATTGAGATTTAGATTTACATTGATTGAGATTTAGATTTACATTGATTGAGATTTACATTGAGATTTACATTGATTGAGATTTAGATTTACATTGATTGAGATTTAGATTTACATTTAGATTTACATTGATTGAGATTTAGATTTACATTGGTTGAGATTTACATTGATTGAGATTTAGATTTACATTGATTGAGATTTAGATTTACATTGATTGAGATTTAGATTTTCATTTAGATTTACATTGATTGAGATTTAGATTTACATTGATTGAGATTTAGATTTACATTGATTTGAGATTTATATTGATTGAGATTTAGATTTAAATTGATTGAGATTTACATTGATTGAGATTTAGATTTACATTGATTGAGAATTAGATTTACATTGATTGAGATTTAGATTTACATTGATTGAGATTTAGATTTACATTGATTGAGATTGAGATTTACATTGATTAAGATTTAGATTTACATTGATTGAGATTTATATTTACATTGATTGAGATTCACATTTAGATTTACATTGATTGAGATTTAGATTTACATTTAGATTTACATTAATTGAGATTTAGATTTACATTTAGATTTAAATTGATTGAGATTTAGATTTACATTTAGATTTAAATTGATAGAGATTTAGATTTGCATTGATAGAGATTTAGATTTACATTTAGATTTACATTAATTGAGATTTAGATTTACATTTAGATTTAAATTGATTGAGATTTAGATTTACATTTAGATTTAAATTGATAGAGATTTAGATTTGCATTGATAGAGATTTAGATTTGCATTGATAGAGATTTAGATTTACATTGATTGAGATTTAGATTTACATTGATTGAGATTTAGATTTACATTTAGATTTACATTGATTGAGATTTAGATTTACATTGATTGAGATTTAGATTTACATTGATTGAGATTTAGATTTACATTGATTGAGATTTAGATTTACATTTATTGAGATTTAGATTTACATTTAGATTTACATTGATTGAGATTTAGATTTACAGTGATTGAGATTTAGATTTACATTGATTGAGATTTAGATTTACATTGATTGAGATTGAGATTTACATTGATTAAGATTTAGATTTACATTGATTGAGATTGAGATTTAGATTCACATTTAGATTTACATTGATTGAGATTTAGATTTACATTTAGATTTACATTTAGATTTACATTTAGATTTACATTAATTGAGATTTAGATTTACATTGAGATTTAGATTCACATTTAGATTTACATTGATTGAGATTTAGATTTACATTTACATTTAGATTTACATTGATTGATATTTAGATTCACATTTAGATTTACATTGATTGAGATTTAGATTTACATTGATTGAGATTTAGATTTACATTGATTGAGATTTAGATTTACATTGATTGAGATTTACATTGATTGAGATTTAAATTAATTGAGATTTACATTGATTGAGATTTAGATTTACATTGATTGAGATTTAGATTTACATTGATTGAGATTTAGATTTACATTGATTGAGATTTAGATTTACATTGATTGAGATTTACATTGAGATTTACATTGATTGAGATTTAGATTTACATTGATTGAGATTTAGATTTACATTTAGATTTACATTGATTGAGATTTAGATTTACATTGGTTGAGATTTACATTGATTGAGATTTAGATTTACATTGATTGAGATTTAGATTTTCATTTAGATTTACATTGATTGAGATTTAGATTTACATTGATTGAGATTTAGATTTACATTGATTTGAGATTTACATTGAGATTTAGATTTAAATTGATTGAGATTTACATTGATTGAGATTTAGATTTACATTGATTGAGATTTAGATTTACATTGATTGAGATTGAGATTTACATTGATTACGATTTAGATTTACATTGATTGAGATTTATATTTACATTGATTGAGATTTACATTTAGATTTACATTGATTGAGATTTAAATTGATTGAGATTTACATTGATTGAGATTTAGATTTACATTGATTGAGATTTAGATTCACATTTAGATTTACATTGATTGAGATTTAGATTTACATTTAGATTTACATTAATTGAGATTTAGATTTACAGTTAGATTTAAATTGATAGAGATTTAGATTTGCATTGATAGAGATTTAGATTTGCATTGATAGAGATTTAGATTTACATTGATTGAGATTTAGATTTACATTGATTGAGATTTAGATTTACATTTAGATTTACATTTAGATTTACATTGATTGAGATTTAGATTTACATTGATTGAGATTTAGATTTACATTGATTGAGATTTAGATTTACATTTATTGAGATTTAGATTTACATTTAGATTTACATTGATTGAGATTTAGATTTACAGTGATTGAGATTTAGATTTACATTGATTGAGATTTAGATTTACATTGATTGAGATTTAGATTTACATTGATTGAGATTTAGATTTATATTGATTGAGATTGAGATTTACATTGATTGAGATTTAGATTTACATTGATTGAGATTGAGATTTACATTGATTAAGATTTAGATTTACATTGATTGAGATTGAGATTTACATTGAGATTTAGATTCACATTTAGATTTACATTGATTGAGATTTAGATTTACATTGATTGAGATTTAGATTTACATTTAGATTTACATTGATTGAGATTTAGATTTACATTGATTGAGATTTAGATTTACATTTAGACTTACATTGATTGAGATTTAGATTTACATTGATTGAGATTTAGATTTACATTGATTGAGATTTACATTGATTGAGATTTAGATTTACATTGATTGAGATTTAGATTTACATTTAGATTTACATTGATTGAGATTTAGATTTACATTGATTGAGATTTACATTGATTGAGGTTTAGATTTACATTGATTGAGATTTAGATTTACATTGATTGAGATTTAGATTTACATTGATTGAGATTTTGATTTACATTGAGATTTAGATTTACATTGATTGAGATTTAGATTTACATTGATTGAAATTTACATTGATTGAGATTTAGATTTACATTGATTTACATTTAGATTTACATTGATTTAGAGTTAGATTTACATTGATTGAGATTTAGAGTTACATTGATTGAGATTTAGATTTACATTGATTGAGATTTAGATTTACATTGATTGAGATTTACATTAATTGAGATTGAGATTTAGTTTCACATTTAGATTTACATTGATTGAGATTTAGATTTACATTTAGATTTACATTTAGATTTACATTAATTGAGATTTAGATTTACATTTAGATTTAAATTGATTGAGATTTAGATTTACATTGATTGAGATTTAGATTTACATTGATTGAGATTTAGATTTACATTGATTGAGATTTAGATTCACATTTAGATTTACATTGATTGAGATTTAGATTTACATTGATAGAGATTTAGATTTACATTGATTGAGATTTAGATTTACATTGATTGAGATTTATATTTACATTGATTGAGATTTACATTTAGATTTACATTGATTGAGATTTAAATTGATTGAGATTTACATTGATTGAGATTTACATTGATTGAGATTTAGATTTACATTGATTGAGATTTAGATTTACATTTACATTTAGATTTACATTGATTGAGATTTAGATTTACATTGATTGAGATTTACATTGATTGAGATTTAGATTTACATTGATTGAGATTTAGATTTACATTGATTGAGATTTAGATTTACATTTAGATTTACATTGATTGAGATTTAGATTTACATTGATTGAGATTTAAATTGATTGAGATTTACATTGATTGAGATTTACATTGATTGAGATTTAGATTTACATTGATTGAGATTTAGATTTACATTTACATTTAGATTTACATTGATTGAGATTTAGATTTACATTGATTGAGATTTACATTGATTGAGATTTAGATTTACATTGATTGAGATTTAGATTTACATTTAGATTTACATTGATTGAGATTTAGATTTACATTGATTGAGATTTACATTGATTGAGGTTTAGATTTACATTGATTGAGATTTAGATTTACATTGATTGAGATTTAGATTTACATTGATTAAGATTTTGATTTACATTGATTGAGATTTAGATTTACATTGATTGAGATTTACATTGATTGAGATTTAGATTTACATTTAGATTTACATTGATTTAGATTTACATTTAGATTTACATTGATTTAGAGTTAGATTTACATTGATTGAGATTTAGATTTACATTGATTGAGATTTAGATTTACATTGATTGAGATTTAGATTTACATTGATTGAGATTGAGATTTACATTGATTGAGATTGAGATTTACATTGATTGAGATTGAGATTTACATTGATTGAGATTTAGATTTACATTGATTGAGATTTAGATTTACATTGATTGAGATTTAGATTTACATTGATTGAGATTTAGATTTACATTTAGATTTACATTGATTGAGATTTACATTGATTGAGATTTAGATTTACATTGATTGAGATTGAGATTTACATTGATTAAGATTTAAATTTACATTGATTAAGATTTAAATTTACATTGATTGAGATTTAGATTTACATTGATTGAGATTTACATTGATTGAGATTTAGATTTACATTCATTGAGATTTAGATTTACATTTAGATTTACATTGATTGAGATTTAGATTTACATTGATTGAGATTGAGATTTACATTGATTGAGATTGAGATTTACATTGATTGAGATTGAGATTTGCATTGATTGAGATTGAGATTTACATTGATTGAGATTGAGATTTGCATTGATAGAGATTTAGATTTACATTGATTGAGATTTAGATTTACATTGATTGAGATTTAGATTTACATTTAGATTTACATTTAGATTTACATTGATTGAGATTTAGATTTACATTGATTGAGATTTAGATTTACATTGATTGAGATTTAGATTTACATTGATTGAGATTTAGATTTACATTGATTGAGATTTAGATTTACATTTAGATTTACATTGATTGAGATTTAGATTTACAGTGATTGAGATTTAGATTTACATTGATTGAGATTTAGATTTACATTGATTGAGATTTAGATTTACATTGATTGAGATTTAGATTTATATTGATTGAGATTGAGATTTACATTGATTGAGATTTAGATTTACATTGATTGAGATTGAGATTTACATTGATTAAGATTTAGATTTACATTGATTGAGATTGAGATTTACATTGAGATTTAGATTCACATTGAGATTTACATTGATTGAGATTTAGATTTACATTGATTGAGATTTAGATTTACATTGATTGAGATTTAGATTTACATTGATTGAGATTTAGATTTACATTTAGATTTACATTGATTGAGATTTACATTGATTGAGATTTAGATTTACATTGATTGAGATTGAGATTTACATTGATTAAGATTTAAATTTACATTGATTAAGATTTAAATTTACATTGATTGAGATTTAGATTTACATTGATTGAGATTTACATTGATTGAGATTTAGATTTACATTCATTGAGATTTAGATTTACATTTAGATTTACATTGATTGAGATTTAGATTTACATTGATTGAGATTGAGATTTACATTGATTGAGATTGAGATTTACATTGATTGAGATTGAGATTTGCATTGATTGAGATTGAGATTTACATTGATTGAGATTGAGATTTGCATTGATAGAGATTTAGATTTACATTGATTGAGATTTAGATTTACATTGATTGAGATTTAGATTTACATTTAGATTTACATTTAGATTTACATTGATTGAGATTTAGATTTACATTGATTGAGATTTAGATTTACATTGATTGAGATTTAGATTTACATTGATTGAGATTTAGATTTACATTTATTGAGATTTAGATTTACATTTAGATTTACATTGATTGAGATTTAGATTTACAGTGATTGAGATTTAGATTTACATTGATTGAGATTTAGATTTACATTGATTGAGATTTAGATTTACATTGATTGAGATTTAGATTTATATTGATTGAGATTGAGATTTACATTGATTGAGATTTAGATTTACATTGATTGAGATTGAGATTTACATTGATTAAGATTTAGATTTACATTGATTGAGATTGAGATTTACATTGAGATTTAGATTCACATTTAGATTTACATTGATTGAGATTTAGATTTACATTGATTGAGATTTAGATTTACATTGATTGAGATTTAGATTCACATTTAGATTTACATTGATTGAGATTTAGATTTACATTGATAGAGATTTAGATTTACATTGATTGAGATTTAGATTTACATTGATTGAGATTTATATTTACATTGATTGAGATTTAAATTAATTGAGATTTACATTGATTGAGATTTAGATTTACATTGATTGAGATTTAGATTTACATTTAGATTTACATTGATTGAGATTTAGATTTAAATTGATTGAGATTTACATTGATTGAGATTGAGATTTACATTGATTGAGATTTAGATTTACATTTAGACTTACATTGATTGAGATTTAGATTTACATTGATTGAGATTTAGATTTACATTGATTGAGATTTACATTGATTGAGATTTAGATTTACATTGATTGAGATTTAGATTTACATTTAGATTTACATTGATTGAGATTTAGATTTACATTGATTGAGATTTACATTGATTGAGGTTTAGATTTACATTGATTGAGATTTAGATTTACATTGATTGAGATTTAGATTTACATTGATTGAGATTTAGATTTACATTGATTGAGATTTTGATTTACATTGAGATTTAGATTTACATTGATTGAGATTTAGATTTACATTGATTGAAATTTACATTGATTGAGATTTAGATTTACATTGATTTACATTTAGATTTACATTGATTTAGAGTTAGATTTACATTGATTGAGATTTAGAGTTACATTGATTGAGATTTAGATTTACATTGATTGAGATTTAGATTTACATTGATTGAGATTTACATTAATTGAGATTGAGATTTAGATTCACATTTAGATTTACATTGATTGAGATTTAGATTTACATTTAGATTTACATTAATTGAGATTTAGATTTACATTTAGATTTAAATTGATTGAGATTTAGATTTACATTGATTGAGATTTAGATTTACATTGATTGAGATTTAGATTTACATTGATTGAGATTTAGATTCACATTTAGATTTACATTGATTGAGATTTAGATTTACATTGATAGAGATTTAGATTTACATTGATTGAGATTTAGATTTACATTGATTGAGATTTATATTTACATTGATTGAGATTTACATTTAGATTTACATTGATTGAGATTTAAATTGATTGAGATTTACATTGATTGAGATTTACATTGATTGAGATTTAGATTTACATTGATTGAGATTTAGATTTACATTTACATTTAGATTTAC
The DNA here is from genome assembly GCF_040206685.1 of Ascaphus truei. Lineage (NCBI taxonomy): Eukaryota > Metazoa > Chordata > Amphibia > Anura > Ascaphidae > Ascaphus > Ascaphus truei. The sequence continues at coordinate 40,797 of NW_027457101.1, read as the reverse complement.
ATTGATTGAGATTTAGATTTACATTGATTGAGATTTACATTGATTGAGATTTAGATTTACATTGATTGAGATTTAGATTTACATTGATTGAGATTTAGATTTACATTTAGATTTACATTGATTGAGATTTAGATTTACATTGATTGAGATTTACATTGATTGAGGTTTAGATTTACATTGATTGAGATTTAGATTTACATTGATTGAGATTTAGATTTACATTGATTAAGATTTTGATTTACATTGATTGAGATTTAGATTTACATTGATTGAGATTTACATTGATTGAGATTTAGATTTACATTTAGATTTACATTGATTTAGATTTACATTTAGATTTACATTGATTTAGAGTTAGATTTACATTGATTGAGATTTAGATTTACATTGATTGAGATTTAGATTTACATTGATTGAGATTTAGATTTACATTGATTGAGATTGAGATTTACATTGATTGAGATTGAGATTTACATTGATTGAGATTGAGATTTACATTGAGATTTAGATTTACATTGATTGAGATTTAGATTTACATTGATTGAGATTTAGATTTACATTGATTGAGATTTAGATTTACATTGATTGAGATTTAGATTTACATTTAGATTTACATTTAGATTTACATTGATTGAGATTTAGATTTACATTGATTGAGATTGAGATTTACATTGATTAAGATTTAAATTTACATTGATTAAGATTTAAATTTACATTGATTGAGATTTAGATTTACATTGATTGAGATTTACATTGATTGAGATTTAGATTTACATTCATTGAGATTTAGATTTACATTTAGATTTACATTGATTGAGATTTAGATTTACATTTAGATTTACATTGATTGAGATTTAGATTTACATTGATTGAGATTTAGATTTACATTGATTGAGATTTAGATTTACATTGAGATTTAGATTTACATTGATTGAGATTTAGATTTACATTGATTGAGATTTAGATTTACATTGATTGAGATTTAGATTTACATTGATTGAGATTTAGATTTACATTGATTGAGATTTAGATTTACATTGATTGAGATTTAGATTTACATTGATTGAGATTTAGATTTAAATTGATTGAGATTTAGATTTACATTGATTGAGATTTAGATTTACATTGATTGAGATTTAGATTTACATTGATTGAGATTTAGATTTACATTGATTGAGATTGAGATTTACATTGAGATTTACATTGATTGAGATTTAGAGTTACATTGATTGAGATTTAGATTTACATTGATTGAGATTTAGATTTACATTGGTTGAGATTTACATTGATTGAGATTTAGATTTACATTGATTGAGATTTAGATTTACATTGATTTGAGATTTACATTGATTGAGATTGAGATTTACATTGATTGAGATTTAGATTTACATTGATTGAGATTTAGATTTACATTTAGATTTACATTGATTGAGATTTAGATTTACATTTAGATTTACATTGATTGAGATTTACATTGATTGAGATTTACATTTAGATTTACATTGATTGAGATTGAGATTTACAGTGATTAAGATTTAGATTTACATTGATTGAGATTTAGATTTACATTGATTGAGATTTAGATTTACATTTAGATTTACATTGATTGAGATTTACATTGATTGAGATTTAGATTTAAATTGATTGAGATTTAAATTGATTGAGATTTACATTGATTGAGATTTAGATTTAAATTGATTGAGATTTAGATTTACATTGATTGAGATTTAGATTTACATTGATTGAGATTTAGATTCACATATAGATTTACATTGATTGAGATTTAGATTTACATTGAGATTTAAATTGATTGAGATTTAGATTTACATTGATTGAGATTTAGATTTACATTGATTGAGATTTAGATTTACATTGATTGAGATTTAGATTTACATTGATTGAGATTTAGATTTACATTGATTGAAATTTAGATTTACATTGATTTAGATTTACAGTGATTGAGATTTAGATTTATTTACATTGATTGAGATTGAGATTTATTTACATTGATTGAGATTGAGATTTACATTGATTGAGATTTAGATTTACATTGATTGAGATTTACATTTACATTGGTTGAGATTTAGATTTACATTGGTTGAGATTTAGATTTACATTGTTTGAGATTTAGATTTACATTGGTTGAGATTTAGATTTACATTGGTTGAGATTTAGATTTACATTGATTGAGATTTAGATTTACATTGGTTGAGATTTAGATTTACATTGGTTGAGATTTAGATTTACATTGATTGAGATTTAGATTTACATTGATTGAGATTGACATTGATTAAGATCTAGATTTACATTGATTGAGATTTAAATTGATTGAGATTGAGATTTACATTGATTGAGATTGAGATTGAGATTTACATTGATTGAGATTGAGATTTACATTGATTGAGATTGGGATTGATATTCAGATTTACATTGATTGAGATTGAGAGTTACATTGATTGAGATTGGGATTGAGATTCAGATTTACATTGATTGAGATTTAGATTTACATTGATTGAGATTGAGATTTACATTGATTGAGATTGGGATTGAGATTCAGATTTACATTGATTGAGATTTAGTTTACATTGATTGAGATTTACATTGATTGAGATTTAGATTTACATTGATTGAGATTTACATTGATTGAGATTGAGATTTACATTACATAGTTACATAGTAGATGAGGTTGAAAAAAGACGTACGTCCATCAAGTTCAACCTATGCTAAATTTAGACAACAGATACTTTATTCTATATCTATACTTACTTATTGATCCAGAGGAAGGCAAACAAAAAACCCCATTAAGGGGAAAAATTAATTCCTTCCTGACTCCAAAAATTGGCAATCGGATTAATCCCTGGATCAACATCCTTCCCATGTATACTTATTTGGTATATCCCTGTATACCTTTCCCATCTAAAAAGATGTCCAACCTTTTTTTGAACAAATCTATTGTATCTGCCATCACAGTCTCCATGGGTAATGAATTCCACATTTTAACTGCCCTTACTGTAAAGAACCCTTTCCTTTGTTGCTGGTGAAATTTCCTTTCCTCCAACCTTAAGGGATGGCCCCGAGTCCTTCGTACTGCCCGTGGGATGAATAGTTCTTTTGAAAGCTCCTTGTATTGTATTGTCCCTGAATATATTTGTATATAGTTATCATATCCCCTCTTAGACGCCTCTTTTCTAATGTAAATAAGTCTAATTTAGCTAGCCTCTCCTCATAAGTTAGAATGTCCATCCCCTTTATTAATTTAGTGGCTCTCTTGACAGTGGACAGGAAGGGGGGGGCAGT
>NW_027457101.1:5000-32500 GCF_040206685.1 Ascaphus truei | reverse complement strand
ACAAAGTCTGTTGTATTCAATTGTGAGTTCCTCTTCATATGTGTAAGGGCACTGTGCATATTTACCATTTTCCATTTGGTGATTAAATTGCATCACTATGTGCGCGCGCCGGCTTTCCGCTCCCCATTTTGTGATCCACACCCCACGAGCTACAGTCTCTACCCAGACCATTGAGGTGTGGAGAAGGGGATCCCACAGAAATACATCTACGCATATCTCCAATCCCAAAAGGAGGTCTTCACCAGAGGCGGGCGCCATTTTCAATGTTGTTCTATTGACATTTGATTGTAAATGCCCTAATTTAGATGGGAGGTGTCTGCTCACACACAGTTTACACTGTATTTTGTTGGTCTGTCTTCCCAGCGCTATAGGGTATGTTTTTCACTGCGACTATCTTTTCTCTTGGGGTGAGAGAATCTTAACTATCTGTCCCTGCAGCTTGGGCAAGTAGGATTTATTTGTTTTTATGCGGGACGCTCATCTTTTCACCGATTAAAGAGCGCATTATCGTAATTTTTTGCACTATACTGTCAATCATCTTGCACGGTTTAGCGCTAGAAATCATGGACTGGATGGAAATCGCATGGAGTCAAACATGTCGGACTGAATGCCTTGTTTCTTTTCCAGTGGGAGTTTGTACGGAAAACCATAAACCAGTATTTCTTGTGATCTGTATCTATACTGGTAACCACTTTGCTCTCTCTCCGTTTCCAGGTGAGTTTATGGCTTGACCAGGAAAACAAAAACGGGATGGCCCCCACTTCCGCTTTGCTCAGGCTGCACCGTGGGGGCGTCAGCCCGAACTCTCCCTACAAAACAAGGACTAAGTCACGACAACCCTCTGGTGTGCCAGGGCCTGGGCCGGATGTCACAAGGGCTTTGTGAAGGGACGAGGGGTTCAGGGCCACATGGTCGCTGTAGAAGCCACAAGGCATTTTAGTAATAAGTATCTGTATCCTCCTAGAAAGAAAAAAGCATGGAACCGGCCTGGACCCGCCGTTTCAGTAAGTGGTGAGAATGGATCTGATTTGCTAAATGTTTCTATGATGAATGTTCCCAGAGAAATTATTTTGTTACTTGTTTTGGCTCAAAAAGTAAGGCCATATCCCAATTAATGAAGACAGTAATTGAATATTTTCATGTAATGGTGTGTTTGTATATCAAGGAAGCACGAAAGGACATTTACCAAGCAGTGCTATGTCATAAGACCCCTTCTGGTGCCGGAAGAAATGTTACCGCCTATTCAAACCCCTCCCAAGTGTCTCCAAACTAAAAACAAATTGAGTTAAAAATATTTCCAGGTATTGGATTCTGGTAAGAAAAATGCAATCACCCCGGTGCGACCTCAAACATAATTTGATCATAGGAGACACTGCCCCTTTAAGAGGAAAAGGGCAAACACATGGCAAAGCGATCTTCTGAGGGACAAGGCGTGCCCCAAAACTCAAGGGATGGGAAGTGAAGGAGCGGTCTCGCATCCTATTTACAATGACAGATCTGCCTTTTATCAAGCCGACACATTTTAAAGAGACAATCCTTCATAGGGCCAAAGTGTACTGATGGCAGTGACATGTTTAAGGGGTCACATCTGGGTGATGCTTTTTTTCCTCTGGCTGTGTTTGCACCTTTAAACTGCAAGTCACATTCTGTCCATTAAAACCTCCATTGACGTCCACAGCAAACACCAATACCGCTATAATAAATGTGAATATTAACTTATCGTAATTTTTACTACCGCGGTATTACATCATATCGGTATATTGCCCAACTGTACAGTTTACAGAGTGAATGAATGTCGAGATCTCCTTCGATATGAATCCAAAAGCACATGATCAACATTGAAATATATTTACCTTGGCTGGCGTCGACACTGGTGCCATCAAGTGGGTTTACGATGCCCGGATAATCCCTCCCAAAGGAAAGATGTTTGATGTGATGCGTCATATTTATCTGAAAGAACACATTTAGTATTAATATACGGCACTCCTGATATGCCATGTAAAATACAGAAGGGTATAACACCACGACTCAAACTGGCGCCTGGCGCGGGACCTTAATGTGGCCCATGGACTTGCTAATTTCATACCAGTTACTTAGTGTTTTTCACACCGAAACTCACTTGTAAGTTAAGGTAAAGTAAATATATATGGTACAGATGTTATGTAGATGCATCTAAAATGACATTGAAATAACCCTTGTCGCCCATTTACTGATCTGACCTCTTTGGAGAACTAGTAGAAGACCCCTGGTATACACCTTCAACATGAAGCAAGACCTGCCCAGACAGAGCTTACAAATCGAAGCAATGTGAGGCGACATGTCAAGCCAACGCCCTGCTTAACAGGATTTGCAGGTGTGAAGGCACATTGTAATGTAACACTTTTCTATCAAATCTGGTCCGTAGAGATGTGCGAAAACTTTGCATGAGGTCAGGAACCAAGCAAAACGTACCCTGGAGTTGTGAATATAACCGCGGCTGAGTCACAGCTCGAACGCGATGCTCCAAGCAATAAGTCAATGGCCCAGATACACAAAAGGGTGCCAAGCTTTAGCATGACCATACTCCTAACGATATGAATGGGAGCGGAGGCGTGCTAAAGATCAGCACCAGTGTGTGGATCTGGGCCAATGTGCACTATAACTGTTTAATATGCTAATAACTCTACAATCACGTAATGCAGAGACTATAAATACGGAAACAAGGGTTCGCTCACAGAGTGGTGGTATTTCGCTGAAAGCCCCCAAATCTAAGGCAAATTTCCCGATATTAGCATGGTGATGCTTGGTGAAATATTTAGCAGGGAATTTAATTTTGGAAAACAGTTAACATTTCTCCAACACATTTTGGACCATTTCCTACATCGCTGATCCACAGGGCAATGGTTTCGCTCTGGTACCAAACTAACGCATAGGTGGTCCACTTCAGCCCTCAAAGGCCACCAACAGGCTATGTTTTCAGGATATCCCTGCTTCAGCACAGGTCGCGCAATCAGTGGCTTAATCAGAATGGCGAAAAAAGAGAGATCCAGCGCTCCACGGATTTCAAGATAAATGAATTTATTGTGCCACACGACGTTTCGACCAACAGGTCTTTTTCAAGTGATTAGGCCTAATCGAAACGTCGTGTGGCACAATAAATTCATTTATCTTGAAATCCGTGGAGCGCTGGATCTCTCTTTTTTCCTCAGTGTACATTGGAATTTGCCTGGCAGGTACTTCCTATAACCAGCAGCACCGGTAAACTGTATGTATTTATTATATTGTGGTGTGCAGCCAAAACCCCTTTACATTGGTACTTAGTCAGAATGGCAGCAGCACCTGTGCTGAAGCAGGAATATCCTTATAACCTAACCCACGGGTGCGCAAGCTTTCTGCGCTACGCCCTCTGCCTGCTCAGCCCTAGTGCTCGCGCGCCCCCCCATACCTAACAATTGGCGTCAAATTACGCCGCGGGGTCATGTGATGTTATGTCAACCTGCGGCGTCATTTTATGCCACGGCAACGCATCGCCCAAAGTCAAGGTAAATAAGTTAGAGGCCACGCGCGCTTCCTGGCATTAAATTTAAATGCTTTGGGGGGGAAGAGCGCGGGGCCTCTATAACCGACGTGCCCCCCCCCCCCAAATAAATCTTGTGCCCCCAGTTTGCGCCCCCCTGACCTAACCTGTTGGTGGCCCTTGAAGACTGGAGTTAGCCACTCCTGGTCTAATAATGCTATTTCTGATCATACTCACATTGTCAAGTCCAAAGCTCTGCAGATCGTGAACTGTCGATAGAAAAGAAAAAGATATATACAGATCTTCATAAAGCACAATTGCATTAACCGCTTACATACAAGAGGCGCCTGTAACGTACAAGTGACCAACTGCCTCTCAGACGGTGGAGAATAAAGCCAGATAAAGCAATTTTGTGATTCCCTCCGGTTGCTCCCTTCGGTCTGATGTCACCATGTGTTCAACAAGAGTTTGCACAGGCAGAGCCCTCCCCGGCCCCCTATCTTTATTGGGTCTCTAATAAGGACAGTGTGAGCCAAGGGGAAAGAAAACACTATATTAACAAACATTGCCCCATTCACCGCCCTAAACAAATGTAATGGATAAATGTTATTTATGCAAGAAACCTCAACCCTCTCTAATAGCGCGTCTGAGATCAGATGCACTGTAAGGAACCCCCAGCCCTCTCTAATAGCGCGTCTGAGATCAGATGCACTGTAAGGAACCCCAACCCTCTCTAATAGCGCGTCTGAGATCAGATGCACTGTAAGGAACCCCCAGCCCTCTCTAATAGCGCGTCTGAGATCAGATGCATTGGAAATTCTTCTGTATTTAGTACAATTTTCAAGACCATAAAATTGCAAGGAACCATTAGGGCTGCGATTCCAGTGCGTTCTACCGGGCCAAGTACATGCGTCGGTGCGCATTTAGCAGCCGCGCTGTACTGCAAGTTCACACATACAATTTTTTTGTATGTGGAACTTGCGACGGAGACGTGGCCACGCCCCCGCCAGCGGTTCATCCAATGAGGGCAGACCAGCCACGTGAGGTCATGGTGATGGCCACGCCCCCGCAAAAAGCCCACCACGCCCAGGGCCGCGATCTGCGGTGAAGCGCTGTGCACACGCCCTCGGGCGTGCGTGCTACAGAACGCACTGGGACCGCAGCCTTAGGGATGCCCAGGGAACCCAAGGGGCCCCTAGGAACCCTGGTTGAAAAACACTAACCTATGCAGTGGAGGAAATACAAAGCATAAAGTATAACATTGGTAGTGAAGGTACCTGATGAAAGGGTCACCTTAACAAGGATGCATGTTTGGCCAAACAATTGAACTAAATGACCCATATTTGGAATAAAAAAAAATAATGTATCAAGTAATGTCATATTGGACATTCTATATTGGGGCTTCTATGCACTGTTCTGAGAGTAACCCTTCTGCATTGAGGACGCTAATGATCATAAAAGCGGTAGCGGAGGTGGGCGATCATAATGCGACGAAGAGCAGCGTCCTCAAAATTCATAGGGGTGACAATTGGCAAACCGTGCAGAGAAGCGGCAGCAGAAGAGAAGGGCAGTCCTGGTGTGTGTGTGTGTGTGTGTGTGTGTGTGTGCGCGTGCGCGTGCGTGTTCTCTAAAGGGAACACACACGACTTCTACTCCTTTTTATAACAGCCCTATAGTTTACCATTATAAGCCCCTCCCCATAACAAGGAAAGAGGAGCAGAGGAAGTTTAGCTTGCAAGAGGAAAAGGATCTACTGGATTTGTCTTTAGAAGGTTTTCCATCGCACGTGCTGCCCACAATATGCAACTGAAGACCCTGAGCCAAGATAAAAGAAAGGTTACATGGAGCTGAAGTTCTTCTGTAGCATGGTGAATTGAATGATCAGAAATGGCTAGTTATACTTGGATTGCAGGCCTTCGTGCGACTTAATGAAAGATTGGTGGGTTTACAGGGGCAGTGCCATGTTGCCGACCCGAATGCAACCTTGATAAAGCATTTAATAGTCTAATTGGCTTCCCTAAAAAGTTTTAACTGTGCTAAAAGCAAAGATTGGCGGCTTTAATTCTGTGAAAATTAATTTCTTCTGGGCCTCTGGATGGGGAGCCATTGTCAATCAAGGGGTTTGTTTACCCTCCCCCTACGATGTCCCTATCAGAGAGCCAATAAAGATAAGGGGAGGGTGAGAGGGGGCTCTGCCTGTGCAAACTCATGTTGAACACAAAGTGCCATCAGACAAAAGGGAGCAGCCAGAGGAAAATCATCCCCCACCCAGGTCTCCGCTCACTAAATATTTCTGGTTAAAAGACAATAAACCAATGTGACCCCTAAACAGGTCACTGTCATTAGCACACATTGCTCCTAGGGAAGATTTCATCTTTAAAAATCACCCAAGATCTAGAATAATCCTAACTGAATTCTACCTTCTTCCTAATGGAAACCCCTAAAATCAGGGCATGCATTGCCACATCACACGATTTATTTTACTTTTGGGGAGAGAATTGCAGCGTTGGAGGTGCAGTTCCAGTATCCTCACTGCAGCATTTCAGCACAATGTTGCTGTAAAAGCTTTTTTTCCTGTAGGCAATTAAAAATGGCCGCCTGAGGTATTTTCTCAAAACTGCTAAACAACTGACCCGATCCCTGGACTTGTTACTAATTCATACTAAATTACTTATTTATACATCAGACAAACATAGGGTACAAGTGAAACCTTTAATGGCCAACTTGTGGTTAAGAAGAGCTAGCTCTCAGAACCAGGGGTCTCTTCAGGCAGATTTTAGTTAAAAAAAAATCCCAGCAGGACTTGTGTTCCTAAAAGCCAGCGCACCTCACAACCACGACTTAACCACTGAGGACTTCTACACTACTTTTGTAGTGTCTATTCTACCGGCTAACAAGGTACAATCCTCTTTCTACATCATAACAGAGCTGGACAAACTGGACAAGTGGATTTCTTCCCCAGCCTGGAGTACAGCAGTGGGATATTGGGGGTGGCGACATATGGAGTTCTTAGCGCTACGCAAAGCATTGTGGGACGCAACTTTGAGAAGCAGATCGTGCTCCAAAGACGGTCAGTGGAAACCACCATTTTCCCGCACCGGCCGCTGCAGTGGACAAATGGCTTCCCGCGAATTTGCTTTATGGGTTTAGCAAATGTACATCTCTCACAGAAGTGCATCCAAAAAAGGCAGGTTGGCCCTGTTTAGCCATGCAATAACTACATAATGAACACGGCACAATTCTGTGAGGTCTTGAATGAATTGGTCCCAAAGTCAGCTTGCCAAAGCCCCCTGTACAGAATAGGTATAGCGAGATGGAGAATAGACAGTATTCTGTAACACTTACTCTCAACTGCGTGTACTGCACAGAAAAGTAGGCAGAGGGGAGAGGAGAGGTCTTAATTATACAACACGGAACAGTCCTGATTAAGATAAGACAGCAGAGACTGACATTAGTACACAACCTTTAATTCTTTTGGGTAACTAGAGCACCCTGGTTAAACAACCCCTTGTTTTGGTCACCCACTGGTCAGTGTAAATCTTGTTGCAAGAACCACTTTGCCCACCCAGTCTGTCCATTTTCCTATCGGCTGTCAAACTCCAACCCTACTAGATCCTTGGCGCTCATATTTACGATGGCCTAATGTCCATCACAAGCATGTTTGAATCCTCTTACTACATTAGCCTTATACCACTTCTGCTGAGAGCCAATTCCACAAATATACCACCATTTCCGTGACGAACGACTTCACATTTTCACGGAGCCTTCCACCCCCCAGTTTCCGAGCGTGGCTTCTTGTTATAACACTTTTCTCTGAGATACAGTGGGCTTCCTTCCTCTACTTTGTTGGAACCCTCCATATGTTAGAACGTTCTCATATCCCCCTCTCCTCCAAGTTGTAAATATGGTGGTCTTTTATAGTCTTTCCCAATGGGTTTTATGGTGTAGACCAGCATTTCCCAAACTTTGTTACCCTGTGCTCCCTCTGCTAGAAAATAGTCCCCCAAAACTCCCAATTAATAAATCTCATTGCCATCTCACTAATTACACTGTGTGAGTGATCCCAGGCAGTAAAGGGTCCTGAGCCTGTGGGGAAAACATATGCTTAATAAACCACCTAACTGACCCTCAGTGTGTGAAGGCAGCAGTGGGAGAGGGGGAGTGGGGTAAATCACTCTTACTCACTGCGGGAGCTTCCAAAGTCACTCCCCACAATGCCTTGCTGCTGTGTCACCTGGCAGCTCATGCTGTAACTGTGATACCCCCCAACACTAAGGTGCAGTCCCCATACAGACTCAGGACCCCACAGTGTGTATGCTTGTTTTCTCTTTTTCTCTTGAGGAATCCATCAAGAAAAGAACTTTGTCTGCAATCACAATTAAACCATTCCTCAGCGCCACAGGAGGTGTCTTTCCCCAGCCATCGAACATGACCCAATATCAACACGACAGGTCACCCGAAGGCCTCACTTACCGTGGACATGGGACAGCTGGAAGCTTTTCCCGGGCGCGAAGTGAAAGTTCCCAGCGACCTGTTGCAAAGAAACACATTGGTTTGGTTACGGCTTCGAACACCTGCAATGACCTTCCCGCAGAACTAGGAACGGGCGAAAGGGTCGCCCGAGCTCGCAAAGCGTGGAATGTGCCATATGAGTGGGAGTAAGGGTCTGCCCGCGATTCGTCATGGGGGGACTCCATGCCTCTGGACGAGCTTATTGGCAAAATGCTCCACAAAAATCGCTAGTTTCGCTTAAGGCTAATTTCCACTGAAGTCTTTACTTTTATTTATTTTTTAACCCTAGTTGGGAAGCAGGGGGTCCTCAGAGCTGAATGGTGTTAATTCGAGCTCCGGGGACCCCCTGCTCCCAGAGGTACTTACCTCTGAGAGGGCCCCGGATGGGCACGCAATATGGAAGTTTAAAGGTCCAGCTGGCCAACGTCATCCCTTGTGGCTTCCTATTGGCCTCCGAACCTTTAATCCCGCATTACATACCGGCAGCACCTTTAGAGGTCAGAATCTCAGGGTGCAGGGGGTCCCCGAAGCTGGAATCAACGCGGTTCAGCTCAGGAGACCCCCAGCATCATACCCAGGAGACGTGGGGGGATACATTTATTTATAAAGGGAACGGCTTTTCTTTTGGAGACTATAGATGGGACAAGCAGCTGAAAGCTGCGAACTGGCAAAATGGCAGACTCCTCTAGCGCCGTTTTTAACCCTTTGAAGCTTGCCGAAGCGTTTCCCAAGGAATCCAGTCTGGGGGGCAGGAAATGCTTACAATTCCACGCCTGCATGCGGGACAGTTTGGCACTTCTCTGCATGTACACCGAACGCAAAGCAGAGCAACAATGTGTTATCTGCACCTGTGACACTGCTGCTGCTGCCCTCAACCCAAACATTCCTCAACTCTTCCGCTGTAGTTGCTTTGCAAAGTACCCTTGGCAGTGGAAGGGTTAAAGGGTATCTAGCACGCGAGTGCAGTTTTTCACGCTTGTTTAGTAATGAAGATTTCCTTTTAAGTTACGAGACTTTGGAAGTCAGTGTATCATTTCGTGGCACTTCTTCCCCACTTTTTGTTCTTTGATACATCTGTAGATACATTTTTTTCTATTTGGAATGTGCAGTATTTTATTTTTTCACACTTATTCGCACATTTTAATTCTCACTCGTCACACGATATTTATATATTTTTGCATGTTTTAACCATCTACATACTGTATACATCAATATACAGACAGACGTCTGAATACCTACATGTTTACAAATACATTAATATACGTGTGTATATATGTGTATAAATGGATACACATTTTTATGTATATTAGGACACTAGTTTATGATTTCATTCTCCTTTTAGTATATATCTACATGTAAAAGAATAAAACAATTTAGTGTCAGATATAAAAATAAGTCATTTTTATTGTTTTCGGAGGGACACTATTTATATTAAAGTATACGGGTGAAGTCTTGTCCTACGCCTCCTACTTTCTCTCCCCTAGTAACAAGATTATGAAGTCCCTCCTGTATATATGGTGTTACAAGGCAGGAGCAGGATCTGACGATCGAGTCACATTGGTCTTAATATGGGAGACGTGTGAGGAGCACTTACCTTGTTGACTTCTAGAAACCCGTACACTTGGCAGCCCTCGTTCCTCTGCTCTTCCATCTTCTGGCTGAACCCTCCCGCTTACACTGGGCTATGGAGTCCGGAGTCTTGAACGCCCAGCCTTTCCTTCGGTACGCCTCGCGGACATCATCGCAGGAGTTACAACACCTGCGAGGAACCAGATAACACAACCATGTTATTACGAGTGACAGAATGTGTGAAACAATAACTGCAAAGAACTAGGAAACACATTCTAGAATCATAATCTAATTTAAGAAAATAAGGTGGTTCCCAGCACTCGAGAGATATGTTAATAAGAACGGTCACACGCGTTAAGTGAAAAAAACAATAGAACATTTGTTACTGATGTGAGTGTGTACAGAAACATGCAATATTACATCTCATACAAAAAAAGGTCAACAATGTGATACACCACTCAGGTCCTAAAGCGACACGGACAATCGCAGGAGAATATATACAGAATATGTATCAAAATGAGCACGTCTGAGTGAACACACAAACTAGATACACAACCAAAAACAGGAAGAAAAAGAGCAAAAGGAAACAAACATGAGTAATAGCACACAATTACACGCGTCTCACACGCGCTGTGACTCCGATGAGCTGGGACGCCGCAGATCTAGGCATTTTGAGGGGCACTTTTTAGGAGAAGGGAAGTGCCACCTGTATTTGACACGTGGGAACTGATCTGAAGACTGGGTTAGTGCCCCGAAACGTTGCCCCCCTTGTTTAATTGCGTGTTCCCTTGCCCCATGCTCGTGGGATTTTCTCCTCGAGTCCTTGTAGTGGATAAGTATCGGAGCGCATACATACTAGTGTTGATTTTGATACATATTCTGTATATATCGTACTGTTATTGTCCTTGTTGGTGTATGATCCGAGTGATGTGTATCACCGGATATATTTTGTATGAGATGGAATATTGCATCTTTCTGTACACACACTATATCTTTTATCAGCAACAAATATTGCGTTTTTTTCATCATTTAACACGTGCCCGTTACCACCCTTACCAAATAATACGTTTTCAGTGCTGGGAACCACCTTTATTTTTTACCATTAACCTAGAGGGAATTGGGGTCCCTCTTTGTTCCTGTTGCACCGGTATTTGTATATATTGATACCCGTTCCGTTCCAAGGGGGTGCTGTCTGACCTATACACTTTTCATAATATTAAGTCTCCTTAAAGTGATCAGAAGCATTGGAAAACCTGAAACAAATCAATAACAATGATACAGCTCAACCCCGTTACAACGCGAATCCGCTTAGAACGCGATGCCAGCGTGGCGCCCAACCATTGTGTACTCCGAGCACAAAAAGTCATCTGCTTTATGTCATAAAATGCCAAGGTAAATCGCCGGTATTGCGAGTTGCTTTTATATTCTCTAGGATTTAAAGAATATTCTGGCAAAGGAAAAACATGGGTAGGATCATGTGAGTAGGTTACAGGCTCTGTACTTCTGTAACCCCGGCTGTGCTGCAAAGCTGTGTAATGCGGCAGGCAGAAGCTTATATGGGTCCCATGTTAAAATGGATAAGAAGCAAAAGGGGAAACCGAGTGCTCATTTGCATGTCATTACCCAGAATCCCTAGCTGTAGTGGAAGCATAGTATCCTGTTAGATAATGGGAAAAGGCAGGGTTGCAGACCTGTTAACGTGCTCACAAGTGATATTTTTATTTGATCGTTCGTAGCACAAATTGAAACGGTTGAACAATTTTAAATTAACCGAGCCAGCCGCGGAACGTGACAGAGCCACCTTGCGCCCAGCCGTCGACGTTCTTGTTGGGGTGGAGAGGCCAACAGCTAGGAAACTCGAGACAGATTCTTTTTTTTAATACTACTAGGTGAGCGACTAGTCACTCTGTTTATGTGATTTAGGGGAATATTCACCCAATTAAGAAAAAACATCCCGAATTCAACCCTGCCCCTTGTTAGAATAAGCTGCACACCTCTCTCTACCTGTATTGGTTCTCAGGATGTTATTGGCGTTAACCAAGCTGATGCTGGCACAACGAAACCCTTCACCTCCTCTGCTCCATGCCAACCAATGTCTGATAACTGCCCCTAGCAGGCTCCAGCATTTATAGCTAACCAACACACTGCGTTATGATGTCACTGATGAGCTCACGTGACCTCACAATGCTGTGGTCAGCGGCCTACCTACCAAAGGCAGAAAGAATTATGTGAAGGAGCCCACCCAGCCAACACGAGACATCATTATTTATAATAGTAGTATGAATATATATTCAAGCATAACGTCTGCAAAGGATTACCAACATATTAGAATATAAATAATATTTATAATCATTTGAATTGCAACTCTTGAGTTAAAACATAACTGCAAAGGACCAAACCCCACGACAGAGATATACACACACGGGACACTATCTAACGCGATAGATCGCATCCTCAAGCACTACAGAACTTGCAAATAACCAACAATTTTAACGTTACGATCATAAAAAAATAAATAAAAAAAGCTTCCTTGACATGATCACAATTACACCCAACACACACTTAATATAGGTCTACCTACTATCACAGAAAATGGAAACATCTCAGCCATACCCCAACCTGCCAGAGCATCTAAAGAGGGCAAACTCATGTCACCCGAGTTTTTAAACAAGAGTTTACACAGACAGAGCCCCCTCTCCTCTGCCCCCATATCTTTATTGGTTCTCCGATAAGGACAGGGTGGGACAAGGGGAAAGAAAACACTTCATTGGCAAACCCCTCACCATTGAAATGCCCCAAAGAAATATCACGTGTGATTACTTTACAGGGAACCCATGGCAGACAGATCTTTTGCTTTCCGCACAATTTGATTCATTTAAAGAAGCCATTTCAGTTGGTCCATTCTTTACAAAAGGTTTTCTGTACAGTTTGCTGCGTGGGATTGTACCGGTATGTTTATTTGTAAGCTACAAGGGACTGCCACCTTCAAAACGTCACCGGATGCGGTGACATTTCCATTGGCACACGATCTCCGGGGTGAGATCCGCTCCCCTATATAACCTTCACAGCTCCCTTTTGACATACCTAGTACGGCCTGGCCACTTTAGTATGTTGCAGGGGAAATTCAGGCCGACGTGTAGGACAAATCGTCGTGGACGTCTACCCTAAAAAGGGTAACCCAGAAAGGCCGTTCTCTAAACCCGAAACCGGTAAGCCCATACCCTAAAAAAAAAAAAAAAACCTAACTCCTAATCACCTACCTCAATACCAAAAACTGGCCAGCGGCTAAACAGCAGCAGCCAACTATCCGAGGGCGGTGAAGGCCCCTATCCGTGGGCCAACTACTCCACTTATGTTTCTGGCATCCATGCACCAGTTGCGTCATGCGACAGCCCCATGGGCGATCACGTGACACGGAAGTGCCGGCGGGAGCCAGGAACCCCAGCACTGTAAAAAGGTTGACATGCAATTACCGGATATCTTCAGTCTCGGCTCCGTAGCAGCTTTCGCAGCGTTCGGGGTCTAAGGAAGTTGGATCAAACACCGTCTCCTCTTCCGCTTTCCCTAGATCTGGAATGGAGTATGAGGGAGATTAGCGGTGACGGTGCAGTCCCACCTAACATATGCCACCAAACGTCTGCCATTTACAAGCCCCACATTTGTTTTTTCATTTATTGTAGGGTCGTTACAGACACTATTGAATAACATCAAATGATAATTAATAAAATAGAGAGAGATGAGCTGGGGAGCTTCACAAATATAAGTAGCAATACACCCAAACCATGAGTGCCACGGTGCAGTGATGCAACGGGTTACCTTCTCCATGAGCGCAACTTCCCAGATAAAACTTAAAGCCAACTCAACATTTAATTCGTTATGTTACACAGTATGTGAAGCAGTGGGTCCCACTGAGCTGAACCGCACTGTTTTTCGCTCTGGAGACCCCCTGGTTCTTGAGATCTTGATATTTTTGGGCGCCAGTGTTCTGGTCCCCTTTTGGGAAATCCATATGGCTGCCACCCAAGCATCACTCCAATGGTCCAAAAGGAAGCTGTAGTGTCACCGCTTGATTGAGATTTACATTGATTGAGATTTAGATTTACATTGATTGAGATTTAGATTTACATTTAGATTTAAATTGATTGAGATTTAGATTTACATTGATTGAGATTTAGATTTACATTGATTGAGATTTAGATTTAAAATTGATTGAGATTTAGATTTACATTTACATTTAGATTTACATTGATTGAGATTTAGATTTACATTGATTGAGATTTACATTGATTGAGATTTAGATTTACATTGATTGAGATTTAGATTTACAATTACATTTAGATTTACATTGATTGAGATTTAGATTTACATTGATTGAGATTTACATTGATTGAGATTTAGATTTACATTGATTGAGATTTAGATTTACATTGATTGAGATTTAGATTTACATTTAGATTTAAATTGATCGAGATTTAGATTTACATTGATTGAGATTTAGATTTACATTGATTGAGATTTAGATTTACATTGATTGAGATTTACATTGATTGAGATTTACATTGATTGAGATTTAGATTTATATTGATTGAGATTTACATTGATTGAGATTTAGATTTACATTGATTGAGATTTAGATTTACATTGATTGAGATTTTGATTTACATTGAGATTCAGATTTACATTGATTGAGATTTAGATTTACATTGATTGAGATTTAGATTTACATTGATTGAGATTTAGATTTAAATTGATTGAGATTTACATTGATTGAGATTTAGATTTACATTTAGATTTACATTGATTGAGATTTAGATTTACATTGATTGAGATTTAGATTTACATTGATTGAGACTTTGATTTACATTGAGATTTAGATTTACATTGATTGAGATTTAGATTTACATTGATTGAGATTTAGATTTACATTGATTGAGATTTAGATTTAAATTGATTGAGATTTACATTGATTGAGATTTAGATTTACATTGATTGAGATTTAGATTTACATTGATTGAGATTTAGATTTACATTGAGATTTAGATTTACATTGATTGAGATTTATATTTACATTGATTGATATTTAGATTTAAATTGATTGAGATTTACATTGATTTACATTGATTGAGATTTATATTTACATTGATTGAGATTTAGATTTACATTGATTGAGATTTACATTGATTGAGATTGAGATTTACATTGATTGAGATTTAGATTTACATTGATTGAGATTTAGATTTACATTTAGATTTACATTGATTGAGATTTAGATTTACATTGATTGAGATTTAGATTTACATTGATTGAGATTTAGATTTACATTTACATTGATTGAGATTTAGATTTACATTGATTGAGATTTAGATTGATTGAGATTGAGATTTACATTGATTGAGATTTAGATTTACATTGATTGAGATTTAGATTCACATTTAGATTTACATTGATTGAGATTTAGATTTACATTGATTGAGATTTAGATTTACATTTAGATTTACATTAATTGAGATTTAGATTTACATTTAGATTTAAATTGATTGAGATTTAGATTTACATTTAGATTTACATTGATTGAGATTTAGATTTACATTGATAGAGATTTAGATTTACATTTAGATTTACATTGATTGAGATTTACATTGATTGAGATTTAGATTTACATTGATTGAGATTTAGATTTACATTTAGATTTACATTGATTGACATTTAGATTTACATTGATTGAGATTGAGATTTACATTGATTAAGATTTAGATTTACATTGATTGAGATTTACATTGATTGAGATTTAGATTTACATTGATTGAGATTTAGATTTACATTGATTGAGATTTAGATTTACATTGATTGAGATTTAGATTTACATTTACATTTAGATTTACATTGATTGAGATTGAGATTTACATTGATTGAGATTTAGATTTACATTGATTGAGATTTAGATTTAGATTTACATTTAGATTTACATTGATTGAGATTTAGATTGAAATTGATTGAGATTTACATTGATTGAGATTTAGATTTACATTGATTGAGATTTAGATTTACATTGATTGAGATTTACATTGATCGAGATTTAGATTTAAATTGATCGAGATTGAGATTTACACTGATCGAGATTTAGATTTACATTGATTGAGATTTAGATTTACATTGATTGAGATTTAGATTTACATTGATTGAGATTTAGATTAACATTGATCGAGATTTAGATTAACATTGATTGAGATTTAGATTTACATTGATTGAGATTTAGATTTACATTGATTTACATTTAGATTTACATTGATTGAGATTTAGATTTACATTGATTGAAATTTAGATTTACATTGATTTACATTTAGATTTACATTGATTGAGATTTAGATTTACATTGATTGAGATTTAGATTTACATTGATTGAGATTTAGATTTACATTTACATTTAGATTTACATTGAGATTTAGATTTACATTGATTGAGATTTAGATTTACATTTAGATTTACATTGATTGAGATTTAGATTTACATTGATTGAGATTTACATTGATTGAGATTTAGATTTACATTGATTTAGATTTACATTGATTGATATTTAGATTTACATTGATTGAGATTTAGATTTAATTTGATTGAGATTTAGATTTACATTGATTGAGATTTAGATTTACATTGATTGACATTTAGATTTACATTGATTGAGATTTAGATTTAATTTGATTGAGATTTAGATTTACATTGATTGAGATTTAGATTTACATTGATTGAGATTTAGATTTACATTGATTGAGATTTACATTGAGATTTAGATTTACATTGATTGAGATTTAGATTTACATTGATTGAGATTTAGATTTACATCGATTGAGATTTAGATTTACATCGATTGAGATTTAGATTTAAATTGATTGAGATTTACATTGATTTACAGTGATTGAGATTTAGATTTACATTGATTGAGATATACATTGACATTGATTGAGATTTACATTGACATTGATTGAGATTTAGATTTACATTGATTGAGATTTACATTGATTGAGATTGAGATTTACATTGATTGAGATTTAGATTTACATTGTTTGAGATTAAGATTTACATTTACATTGATTGAGATTTAGATTTACATTGATTGAGATTTAGATTTACATTGATTGAGATTTACATTGATTGAGATTTAGATTTACATTGATTGAGATTTACATTGATTGAGATTTAGATTTACATTGATTGCGATTTAGATTATCATTTAGATTTACATTGATTGAGATTTAGATTTTCATTTAGATTTACATTGATTGAGATTTAGATTTACATTGATTGACATTTAGATTTACATTTAGATTTACATTGATTTGAGATTTACATTGATTGAGATTTAGATTTAAATTGATTGAGATTTACATTGATTGAGATTGAGATTTACATTGATTGAGATTTAGATTTAACTTGATTGAGATTTACATTGATTTAGATTTAGATTTACATTGATTGAGATTTAGATTCAAATTTAGATTTACATTGATTGAGATTTAGATTGAAATTGATTGAGATTTAGATTTACATTGATTGAGATTTAGATTTACATTTAGATTTACATTGATTGAGATTTAGATTTACATTGATTGAGATTTAGATTTACATTGATTGAGATTTACATTGATTGAGATTTAGATTTACATTTAGATGTACATTGATCGAGATTTAGATTTACATTGATTGAGATTTAGATTTACATTTACATTTAGATTTACATTGATTGAGATTTAGATTTACATTGATTGAGATTTACATTGATTGAGATTTAGATTTTCATTGATTGAGATTTAGATTTACATTTAGATTTACATTGATCGAGATTTAGATTTAAATTGATCGAGATTTAGATTTACATTGATTGAGATTTAGATTTACATTGATTGAGATTTAGATTTACATTGATTGAGATTTAGATTTACATTGATTGAGATTTACATTGATTGAGATTTAGATTTACATTGATTGAGATTTAGATTTACATTGATTGAGATTTAGATTTACATTGATTGAGATTTAGATTTACATTTAGATTTACATTGATTGAGATTTAGATTTACATTGATTGAGATTTAGATTTACATTGATTGAGATTTAGATTGACATTGATTGAGATTGACATTGATTGAGATTTAGATTTACATTGATTTAGATTTACATTGATTGATATTTAGATTTACATTGATTGAGATTTAGATTTACATTGATTGAGATTTTGATTTACATTGATTGAGATTTACATTGATTGAGATTGAGATTTACATTGATTGAGATTTAGATTTACATTGATTGAGATTTAGATTTACATTGATTGAGATTTAGATTTACATTGATTGAGATTTAGATTTACATTGATTGAGATTTAGATTAACATTGATTGAGATTTATATTGATTGAGATTGAGATTTACATTGATTGAGATTGAGATTTACATTGATTGAGATTGAGATTTACATTGATTGAGATTTAGATTTACATTGTTTGAGATTAAGATTTACATTTAGATTTACATTGATTGAGATTTAGATTTACATTGATTGAGATTTAAATTTACATTGATTGAGATTTACATTGATTGAGATTTAGATTTACATTGATTGAGATTTACATTGATTGAGATTTAGATTAACATTGATTGAGATTTACATTGATTGAGATTTACATTGATTGAGATTTAGATTTACATTGATTGAGATTTAGATTATCATTTAGATTTACATTGATTGAGATTTAGATTTACATTTAGATTTACATTGATCGAGATTTAGATTTACATTGATTGAGATTTAGATTTACATTTAGATTTACATTGATTGAGATTTAGATTTACATTGATTGAGATTTACATTGATTGAGATTTAGATTTTCATTGATTGAGATTTAGATTTACATTTAGATTTACATTGATCGAGATTTAGATTTAAATTGATCGAGATTTAGATTTACATTGATTGAGATTTAGATTTACATTGATTGAGATTTAGATTTACATTGATTGAGATTTAGATTTACATTTAGATTTACATTGATTGAGAATTAGATTTACATTGATTGAGATTTACATTGATTGAGATTTAGATTTACATTGATTGAGATTTAGATTTACATTGATTGAGATTTAGATTTACATTTAGATTTACATTGATTGAGATTTAGATTTACATTGATTGAGATTTAGATTTACATTGATTGAGATTTAGATTTACATTGATTGAGATTTACATTGATTGAGATTTAGATTTACATTGATTTAGATTTACATTGATTGATATTTAGATTTACATTGATTGAGATTTAGATTTACATTGATTGAGATTTTGATTTACATTGATTGAGATTTAGATTTACATTGATTGAGATTTAGATTTACATTGATTGAGATTTAGATTTACATTGATTGAGATTTAGATTAACATTGATTGAGATTTACATTGATTGAGATTGAGATTTACATTGATTGAGATTGAGATTTACATTGATTGAGATTTACATTGATTGAGATTTAGATTTACATTGTTTGAGATTAAGATTTACATTTAGATTTACATTGATTGAGATTTAGATTTACATTGATTGAGATTTAGATTTACATTGATTGAGATTTACATTGATTGAGATTTAGATTTACATTGATTGAGATTTACATTGATTGAGATTTAGATTAACATTGATTGAGATTTACATTGATTGAGATTTACATTGATTGAGATTTAGATTTACATTGATTGAGATTTAGATTATCATTTAGATTTACATTGATTGACAATTAGATTTACATTGATTTGAGATTTACATTGATTGAGATTTAGATTTAAATTGATTGAGATTTACATTGATTGAGATTTAGATTTACATTGATTGAGATTTAGATTTAACTTGATTGAGATTTACATTGATTTAGATTTAGATTTACATTGATTGAGATTTAGATTCAAATTTAGATTGAAATTGATTGAGATTTAGATTTACATTGATTGAGATTTAGATTTACATTTAGATTTACATTGATTGAGATTTAGATTCACATTTAGATTTACATTGATTCAGATTTACATTGATTGAGATTTAGATTGAAATTGATTGAGATTTAGATTTACATTGATTGAGATTTAGATTTACATTTAGATATACATTGATTGAGATTTAGATTTACATTGATTGAGATTTAGATTTACATTGATTGAGATTTACATTGATTGAGATTTAGTTTTACATTGACTGAGATTTAGATTTACATTGATTGAGATTTAGATTTAAATTGATTGAGATTTACATTGATTTACATTGATTGAGATTTAAATTTACATTTAGATTTACATTGATTGAGATTTAGATTTACATTGATTGAGATTTAGATTTACATTGATTGAGATTTACATTGATTGAGAGTTAGATTTACATGGATTGAGATTTAGATTTACATTGATTGAGATTTAGATTTAAATTGATTGAGATTTACATTGATTTACATTGATTGAGATTTAGATTTACATTGATTGAGATTTAGATTTACATTGATTGAGATTTAGATTTACATTTAGATTTACATTGATTGGGATTTAGATTTACATTTAGATTTATATTGATTGAGATTTACATTGATTGAGATTTAGATTTACATTGATTGAGATTTAGATTTACATTTAGATTTACATTGATTGAGATTGAGATTTACAGTGATTGAGATTTAGATTTACATTTAGATTTACATTGATTGAGATTTACATTGATTGAGATTTAGATTTAAATTAATTGAGATTTACATTGATTGAGATTTAGATTTACATTTAGATTTACATTGATTGAGATTTAGATTTACATTGATTGAGATTTAGATTTACATTGATTGAGATTTAGATTTACATTGATTGAGATTTAGATTTACATTGATTGAAATTTAGATTTACATTGATTGAGATTTACAGTGATTGAGATTGAGATTTACATTGATTGAGATTGAGATTTATTTACATTGATTGAGATTGAGATTTACATTGATTGAGATTTAGATTTACATTGATTGAGATTTACATTGATTGAGATTTAGATTTACATTGATTGAGATTTAGATTTACATTGATTGAGATTTAGATTTACATTGATTGAGATTTAGATTTACATTGATTGAAATTTAGATTTACATTGATTGAGATTTACAGTGATTGAGATTGAGATTTATTTACATTGATTGAGATTGAGATTTACATTGATTGAGATTTACATTGATTGAGATTTAGATTTACATTGATTGAGATTTACATTGATTGAGATTTAGATTTACATTGGTTAAGATTTACATTGGTTGAGATTGAGATTTATTTACATTGATTGAGATTTAGATTTACATTGATTGAGATTTAGATTTACATTGGTTGAGATTTAGATTTACATTGGTTGAGGTTTAGATTTATATTGATTGAGGTTTAGATTTACATTGGTTGAGATTTAGATTTACATTGGTTGAGATTTAGATTTACATTGGTTGAGATTTAGATTTACATTGATTGAGATTTAGATTTACATTGATTGAGATTTAGATTTACATTGATTGAGATTTAGATTTACATTGATTGAGATTTAGATTTACATTGATTGAGATTTACATTGATTTAGATTTACATTGGTTGAGATTTAGATTTACATTGATTGAAATTTAGATTTACATTGATTGAGATTTAGATTTACATTTACATTGATTGAAATTTAGATTTACATTGATTGAGATTTAGATTTACATTGATTGAGATTTACATTGATTGAGATTTTGATTTACATTGATTGAGATTTACATTGATTTACATTGATTGAGATTTAGATTTACATTTAGATTTACATTGATTGAGATTTAGATTTACATTGATTGAGATTTAGATTTACATTGATTGAGATTTAGATTTACATTGATTGAGATTTAGATTTACATTGATTGAGATTTAGATTTACATTGATTGAGATTTAGATTTAAATTGATTGAGATTTACATTTAAATTGATTGAGATTTACATTGATTTACATTGATTGAGATTTAGATTTACATTTAGATTTACATTGATTGAGATTTAGATTTACATTGATTGAGATTTACATTGATTGAGATTTAGATTTACATTGATTGAGATTTAGATTTACATTGATTGAGATTTAGATTTACATTGATTGAGATTTAGATTTAAATTGATTGAGATTTACATTGATTGAGATTTAGATTTACATTTACATTGATTGAGATTTAGATTTACATTGATTGAGATTTACATTGATTGAGATTTAGATTTAAATTGATTGAGATTTACATTGATTTACATTGATTGAGATTTAGATTTACATTGATTGGGATTTAGATTTACATTTAGATTTATATTGATTGAGATTTACATTGATTGAGATTTAGATTTACATTGATTGAGATTTAGATTTACATTGATTGAGATTTAGATTTACTTTTAGATTTACATTGATTGAGATTTACATTGATTGAGATTTACATTGATTGAGATTTAGATTTACATTGATTGAGATTTAGATTTACATTGATTGAGATTTAGATTTACATTTAGATTTACATTGATTGAGATTTAGATTTACATTGATTGAGATTTAGATTTACATTGATTGAGATTTAGATTTACATTGATTGAGATTTAGATTCACATTTAGATTTACATTGATTGAGATTTAGATTTACATTGAGATTTAAATTGATTGAGATTTAGATTTACATTGATTGAGATTTAGATTTACATTGATTGAAATTTAGATTTACATTGATTGAGATTTACAGTGATTGAGATTGAGATTTACATTGATTGAGATTTAGATTTACATTGATTGAGTTTTAGATTTATTTACATTGATTGAGATTGAGATTTATTTACATTGATTGAGATTGAGATTTACATTGATTGAGATTTAGATTTACATTGATTGAGATTTACATTGATTGAGATTTAGATTTACATTGATTGAGATTTAGATTTACATTGATTGAGATTTAGATTTACATTGGTTGAGATTTAGATTTACATTGATTGAGATTTAGATTTACATTGGTTGAGATTTAGATTTACATTGATTGAGATTTAGATTTACATTGGTTGAGATTTAGATTTACATTGGTTGAGATTTAGATTTACATTGATTGAGATTTAGATTTACATTGATTGAGATTTACATTGATTGAGATTTACATTGATTGAGATTTACATTGATTGAGATTTACATTGATTGAGATTTACATTGATTGAGATTGAGATTTACATTGATTGAGATTGACATTGATTAAGATTTAGATTTACATTTATTGAGATTTAGATTGACATTGATTGAGATTGACATTGATTAAGATTTAGATTTACGTTGGTTGAGATTTAGATTTACATTGATTGAGATTGACATTGATTAAGATTTAGATTTACATTTATTGAGATTGAGATTTACATTGATTGAGATTGAGATTCAGATTTACATTGATTGAGATTGAGAGTTACATTGATTGAGATTGGGATTGAGATTCAGATTTACATTGATTGAGATTTAGATTTACATTGATTGAGATTGAGATTTACATTGATTGAGATTGGGATTGAGATTCAGATTTACATTGATTGAGATTTAGTTTACATTGATTGAGATTTACATTGATTGAGATTTAGATTTACATTGATTGAGATTTACATTGATTGAGATTGAGATTTACATTGATTGAGATTGAGATTTACATTACATAGTTACATAGTAGATGAGGTTGAAAAAAGACGTACGTCCATCAAGTTCAACCTATGCTAAATTTAGACAACAGATACTTTATTCTATATCTATACTTACTTATTGATCCAGAGGAAGGCAAACAAAAAAACCCATTAAGGGGAAAAATTAATTCCTTCCTGACTCCAAGAATTGGCAATCGGATTAATCCCTGGATCACCATCCTTCCCATGTATACTTATTTTGTATATCCCTGTATACCTTTCCCATCTAAAAAGATGTCCAACCTTTTTTTGAACAAATCTATTGTATCTGCCATCACAGTCTCCATGGGTAATGAATTCCACATTTTAACTGCCCTTACTGTAAAGAACCCTTTCCTTTGTTGCTGGTGAAATTTGCTTTCCTCCAACCTTAAGGGATGGCCCCGAGTCCTTTGTACTGCCCGTGGGATGAATAGTTCTTTTGAAAGCTCCTTGTATTGACCCGAATATATTTGTATATAGTTATCATATCCCCTCTTAGACGCCTCTTTTCTAATGTAAATAAGTCTAATTTAGCTAGCCTCTCCTCATAAGTTAGAATGTCCATCCCCTTTATTAATTTAGTGGCTCTCTTGACAGTGGACAGGAAGGGGGGGGCAGTGGACAGGAAGGGGGGGGCAGTGGACAGGAGGGGGAGGGGACAGCGGACAGGAGGGGGAGGGGACAGCGGACAGGAGGGGGAGGGGACAGCGGACAGGAGGGGGAGGGGACAGCGGACAGGAGGGGGAGGGGACAGCGGACAGGAGGGGGAGGGGACAGCGGACAGGAGGGGGAGGGGACAGCGGACAGGAGGGGGAGGGGACAGCGGACAGGAGGGGGAGGGGACAGTGGACAGGAGGGGGAGGGGACAGTGGACAGGAGGGGGGGACAGTGGACAGGAGGGGGGGGACAGTGGACAGGAGGGGGGGACAGTGGACAGGAGGGGGGGGACAGTGGACAGGAGGGGGGGGACAGTGGACAGGAGGGGGGGGGGACAGTGGACAGGAGGGGGGGGGGACAGTGGACAGGAGGGGGGGGGGACAGTGGACAGGAGGGGGGGGACAGTGGACAGGAGGGGGGGACAGTGGACAGGAGGGGGGGGACAGTGGACAGGAGGGGGGGGGACAGTGGACAGGAGGGGGGGGGACAGTGGACAGGAGGGGGGGGACAGTGGACAGGAGGGGGGGACAGTGGCCAGGAGGGGGGACAGTCGACAGGAGGGGGGGACAGTCGACAGGAGGGGGAGGGGACAGCGGACAGGAGGGGGAGGGGACAGCGGACAGGAGGGGGAGGGGACAGCGGACAGGAGGGGGAGGGGACAGCGGACAGGAGGGGGAGGGGACAGCGGACAGGAGGGGGAGGGGACAGCGGACAGGAGGGGGAGGGGACAGTGGACAGGAGGGGGAGGGGACAGTGGACAGGAGGGGGGGGACAGTGGACAGGAGGGGGGGGACAGTGGACAGGAGGGGGGGGACAGTGGACAGGAGGGGGGGACAGTGGACAGGAGGGGGGGGGGACAGTGGACAGGAGGGGGGGGACAGTGGACAGGAGGGGGGGACAGTGGACAGGAGGGGGGGACAGTGGACAGGAGGGGGGGGGACAGTGGACAGGAGGGGGGGGGGACAGTGGACAGGAGGGGGGGGGACAGTGGACAGGAGGGGGGGACAGTGGACAGGAGGGGGGGGACAGTGGACAGGAGGGGGGGGGACAGTGGACAGGAGGGGGGGGGGACAGTGGACAGGAGGGGGGGGACAGTGGACAGGAGGGGGGACAGTGGCCAGGAGGGGGGACAGTCGACAGGAGGGGGGGACAGTCGACAGGAGGGGGGGACAGTGGACAGGAGGGGGGGACAGTGGACAGGAGGGGGGGGGCAGTGGAAAGGAGGGGGGGGGGACAGTGGACAGGAGGTGGGGACAGTGGGCAGGAGGGGGGCAGTGGACAGGAGGGGGGGTGGGTTGCTTAAAATTTCCGGGTCCCTCCTCTCCTCTCCCCCTGTATGTTTCTCCGCTCCCCCCTCTCTTTACGCTCCTGACCACCCCCTGTAGCTCCGGTCCCCACCCTACAGTGCCTGAAACACACACAGTGTCTCACACAGTGTCACACACACACACACACACAGTGTCACACACACACACACACACACACACACACACACAGTGTCACACACACACACACACACACACACACAGTGTCACACACACACACACACACAGTGTCACACACACAGTGTCACACACACACACAGTGTCACACACACACACAGTGTCACACACACACACAGTGTCACACACACACACACACACACACACACACACACAGTGTCACACACACACACACACACACAGTGTCACGCACACACAGTGTCACGCACACACAGTGTCACGCACACACAGTGTCACGCACACACAGTGTCACGCACACACAGTGTCACGCACACACAGTGTCACGCACATACAGTGTCACGCACACACAGTGTCACGCACACACAGTGTCACGCACACACAGTGTCACGCACACACAGTGTCACGCACACACAGTGTCACGCACACACAGTGTCACGCACACACACTCCGTGTCACACACAGTGTCTCACACACAAACACACACACACACACACACACACACACACACAGTGACACTGACACATAGTGACACAGTGACACAGTGACACACAGTGACACACACACAGTGACACAGTGACACACAGTGACACACACACGTCACCTCTCGTTCCGGCCGCCGCCATCTTTGTTACTCCGCGAGGGAGGAAGGGGGTCCTTCCGTGCGCCGCCATCTTAGGACACTTTCAGAAATATATAGTAAGATATATATAAATAAATATATATAAAAATCTAAATAAATAAATATATCTATATAAATAAATCTATATAAAAAAATATATATTTATATATTTTTTCTCCCACACATGTAGGATATTGCTTAAACTGCTGCTTTAAACTGAAAGGCGACCATTACGCAAACCCAGGGTAGCAGGGTCTTTGCTGATCGCTCACGTGAGAACTAATCGATCAGCAGCTTAGGTAATTAGCGGTTATTTAAAAAGTAATGAAATGCTGCATAAAATCTAAAAAAATATATATATTTTTGTTTTATAAAGTGCCGCCAGTAAGGCTGCTTGAGAAATGACATTGTAGTGACTAAAGTAATGCAGTTGTCCGGATCATACAGTGTACGTTACAAAGCAATAACTAAGCAATCCTCAAATAGTATTTGCATTTGACTGTGGAAATCCTTCTCCCTTGTTCAGAATATTTTGCCCCAAAAAGAAAGCAGGGGGGGTGCAGTACATAGTATGTAAATAGGAGCATATTTCCCTCTCCAGGAGAAACCCCCATGATCCGTAGTAATGCAATTAAGTTTTCATTAAAGAATTATTCAATGTTTTAATGGTGCAATCCCACATAGCCGTCCCAAACAATAAAAAATACATTTGTAAAAATGTCTAATGAATTGGCGTCCATAATATAATCTAAACGGCCCAGTAGCAAAGATGTCTTATTTGTGTTCCTTTGGAATTTGAATACAAATTGCATTTCTTAGGCGTCTCTGAATTGGGTGGGGAGATGTTGGTAGGTCTTATTTACCCTTAGATCACCCCGACTTCAGAGTCAATAAAAGATAAGGGAGTTAGATGGGGCCCTGGCTGTGCAAAAGGAGTGTGCAGACACCCAGTGACATCACACAAAAGGAGCTGCCGGAGGAAATCAAACCCTTCAAGTCTCCGCTCAGCGTGTTTACAAACCAACTTAAAAACATGAATAGGTTTCAGATGTGTGAAAATGGCATCAATTACTCAGGTGGGAGCCATTAACCATTTCACTGCCATTAGTACACTGTGCCCCTAGGATGTACTGACCCTTTAACCATGTCACTGCCATTAGTACACTTTGCCCCTAGGAGGAACTGACCCCTTAACCATGTCACTGCCACTAGTACACTGCTGAATTGTCACATTTCATACCTCTCCATCAACTTTTACATAGACGGTGGGGAAGATTTTCACAAAGTACTGAAACATCATGGAAGCTGCAGTGAGAAAGGAAAAGTACAGTTACAACACAAGGAATGTCATTCGGGATGTGTGCACACACTGAAGTGATTCAGTAAGTAAAGGCACCGACTCGGAAAACAATGACACAGAATTTGTCAGCTGCTTGCGA